>NC_056745.1:209115787-209153287 GCF_019279795.1 Protopterus annectens
TGCAACTCTTGGGCTCCATGGCAGTTGCCATTACTTTGGTACCTCTGGCGAGACTGCACATGAGAATCCTGCAGTGGCTCCTTTCCACACAATGGTCATTAACCCACCCACTCAACCACATGATAAGCCTTACAAACCGTTGCAAGGAGGAAATGCTATGGTGGATGGAGCCACAAAAGAATCTTTGGTGTCGACCGTTCTGTCTTCCCCAACCCATGGCCACTGTGACCACGGAAGCTTCACTGTTAGGGTGGGAGGGGGGCATTTTCAGGGAAAGACTGTCCATGGCACCTGGAGCCCCCTCGAGGCCAACTTGCACATAAATGTCCTGGAACTGAGGGCAGTTCTCTTAGTGTTGCAAGTGTTCCATGCATCCCTGCCTTCGGGGACCATTGCAGTTCAGTCAGACAACATGTCAGTCGTCTGGTGTATCAACAAGCAAGGCAGAACCAAATCTTACCCCCTGTGTCGGGAAGCCATGAGGATTTGGCACTGGGCGATAGCTTTCATTCGCTTTGTTATAGCAACGCACATTCCCAGGAGTTCAGCCTTATTGCAGACAATCTGAGCAGAAACTTCCTGATGCCTCATGAATGGTCCCTCAACCCTGTAATAGCAGCTCTGATCTTCCAACATGGGGCAAGCCTTGCTGTGACCTGTTTGCTTCCCCCCTGAATTACAAATGCAGGAGCTATTTTGCCTTGTCCCACCATCTAGGGGGAACCACCGAGGGATGCTCTAATGCACGATTGGCCCCAGGTCTTCTGTATGCCTTTTCAGTTTCCCCTTATTTCAAAATTTCTCCAGAAGGCTCAGAGGTTGAAAAGCAAAGTGATCCTCATTGCTCCCTATTGGCCACATCAAGTCTGGTTCCTGTTTCTATCACCTCCTCTGATTCACAGCCCATGGATCCTGGATCATTCCCAGGATCTGTTATGCCATCCTTGGGGATTGATTCACCCAAACCTGCACAGTCTCAAGCTCACAGCCTGGTTCCTCCACTTCCAATGATTGCCAGGCTGCCCTGACATCCTATCTCCTGTTCATGAAATTCTTCTGGCCTCACACAAACCTTCCACTAAAAAGGTTTATTATAGTAAATGGACTGGGTTCTCTATTTGGGCCAAAGACCAGAACTTAGACCATTTCTCTATGCCTATTCAAAAGATTCTGCAATACTGGACTACTCTCCTGCATGCAGGAGCCTCAGCTTCAACGATCACTGTACATTTAGCAGCTATCGCCAATTTTCATAATGGTCTTGAAAATTCTTCAATTATGTCACACCGCCTATGCAAGTCTTTTTTGAAGGGAGTATTACATGTTAAACCTCCGGTCAAGCTTCCCTTAGATCCCTGGGACTTGACTCTGGTGCTTCAATCTCTTGCAGGTGCTTCCTTTGAGCCCTTTGAGTCATGTGAGTTGAAACTTTTGTCTTGGAAGCCATACTTGTAGTAGCATTCACCTCAGCGAGAAGAGTATCTGAGCTGCAGGCCTCGAGTGTCAAGAGTCCTTACTTGATCTTCCACACGGATAGGGTGTCTCTTCATACTGACCCTTCTTGCCCAAGGTCCTTTCTGGTTTTTCCATTAACCAATCTATTGACCTGCCGGTTTTCTTCCCAAGGCATTCTAATAGAGGGGAGTACCTTCTGCACACCCTTGTTGTGCACTGACTGCTTCGTTGTTATTTGGACAGGACTGAATCTTTCAGGAAAACAGACCAATTGTTTGTGGCCTTTGCAGGACCCAGATTGGGTAAACTTGTTTCCAAAGTGACTTTATCCTCTTGGCTTAGAACTGTCATTACCTTTATCTACCAGCAGAATAAGCTACCCTTACCTTCCAGAATACAAGCTCATTCTACCAGATCTATGGCTACCTCTGTAGCTTTTCATTCCAGAGCCTCTATGGGTGATATATGCGCAGCAGCCACGTGGGCAAGACCTCATACCTCCATATCTCATTACAAATTGGATTTGGCCTCCATGGGACGAGCATCCTTTGGTCCTATGGTGCTCAGGAATATCATTCCTTAGGGCTACCCAGGACTCGACTAGCTGGGGACTCTGTCCTAACAGTAAGTAATGAATAAAGATTTACAACATCAAATAAAGAAGTTATGTGTTACCATAACATTCTATCTGTGTTGCAGATCTTTATTCATTCCTTACTTCCTGCCCTCCTTCCCCCTGCCTGGACTCCTGGTGGACTTTAGATACTCCTGGTTGGGGTATTTGCTGAGACAGAGCCTCCTACTTTTTTCCTATTACTTCTATCTAGGGTGGGCAAACTCTATCTGGAGTATCTAGGAGAGAGGCATTGTGGGTAGGTTCTTAGCTGAGAGTTTTTGGCTTGCGCGAGCTGGAAAACGGCTGTTTCAGTTCCGAGGATGGAACTGAGGTCCTAACAGTAAAGAATGAATAAAGATCTACAACACAGATGGAACATTTATGGGTAGACATAACTTCTTTTTATATTCTTTCCAGTATAAATGTTCTGGAGTCCCAGGCAGTATCGGGTTTCATTTTGGAATAATGTCTGCTTCACATATGTGAGTACAAATGATTCCTACTGTATTCAAAAGCGATGCAATAAATTAATATGTTTAAGTACAAGATATCCTGGGACAAATAGTTTTGTAGGATTAAGGTCTTGCTGCATGTTATTTTTGCCATTGTTATACTAATAAGGTAGCTAATAGGGTAATACTGAGTACAAGATGATGCATTCATAGGGATGTAAGTTTTGCAGAAAAAGTGCAGAACAAAATGGAACTTGTGAAGGATAATTATATAATGTGAGTTTAGATCAAGTAATTATAAAAAGAGCTTTTTCTATTTTTTAAGAGTGGAATGCACTGTATGCTCCCCCGAATCTGGAATCTGTACTACCACTAACGTGATTATATTAACTATGAAGTGATGCTGCTTTGTAGTAAAGATAATGCTTTACATTGTTAACATTGCCTCAGATGAAATGGATTACTTTATCTTGCAGTTAGTATGCATAGATACAGGGTTGCAGGGACATAGCCACTGGTCCCCTAAAAGATTCATTTCTACTTTGTATTTTTATACTTACTATGAAGCCAGGAGTAATGACAAGCCAAAAAGAACAGCAATTGTGAAACCAGGGGAAATACCAGGCTAAATAAAACATTTTAAAGTAATTCATTATTTTTCCTTTTTTCTCCTATACATTTGTAGCTTATTGTTCATAGTTAGGACTGTATGACATTTTTTTTGTAATATCACGACAGGGAATGTCTGAATTTTGTTGAATCACCATACATGCTGACACCTCTTGTTAATGTAAAAAGGCTGACTAGTTAGATGTAATAATTATAATGGCTTGCCTGTAAAACAAAAAGGGCTCTGAGAATTCAAGGAAAGCAAATACATTTTTGCAAACTTTGTTGGTTTCCATGATGAAAGAGGTCTAGCCACTTGTTTTACCAAGAAAAGAGGTCATTGGCAGTAGGGTGGGAGGAAAATGTTATGTAACCATATGCTATAAATAAGTGGGAAACAAAATGTTAATACTGTCTTGTTTGTGTGGAATCTTCTCTGTTTTATTGCCTTCCCCTGTGAATGACAAACTATGGATGTTTTACTCTATATTCGCACTATTTTTTTATCTAATTAAAGTTCATTGATTTACCTTTAAGCTCTTGCAGCTGGTATTTATTTGTTAGAAATATATTTGGGCACTTGTTTATCTTACAAGAGGGTAATCATTTTTTACACTGTTGGATAAGACACACTTCTTCAGTGAGATTGCATAGGCCTTCTAGTGAAAAGAGTTATCACTTGGCTTAATTCATATTTGGCTTGATTTTAGAGCAACTGGTGCCTGGGAGTTATTGGCTCTAAAACAGAGTGGTGGCAGTACTACCATGCCAAGAAGAAAGCTGTGAGGAATTGAAGACTTCTGCCTGCCTTTCCTAAATATTTTGTGTGTGTGTGTATTGTGAAAATATATATATATTTTTTTTGTGAAAAACAATTGCATTAGATAAGGGGCACTGGAAGCCATTGGTTCACAGGGAGAGTGTTGAAAAACCCAGCTATGTAAGTGGCCTATGTGCAGTCCAGTCTGGGTGTAGATGTTGGAAAGCCATAGTAAAGACAACATTGCATATTCCCTTTTTGCTCTTGGAGTTGTTATTTGGAAAACTACTTATTGAAACAGACTTGTGTGCCCTTTCTTGCTATTTACTTCACTTTTTGTTGGCAGTGGTGAGATAGGGATCCCATTTGTGCAAGGCCACCATCACATTTAGTGACAGGGGGTACAACTCATCTTCACACTTGGTGGCACTGTCTACCATTCTCTGTCTCCACACTTTCAACAGATTTGAAAACTACAATGCTTGTAAGTATTTTTCTTGTCTCAATAGGTAGTGTGCAAGTTTGTTAAACAAAAATGTTACCCAGTGCAGTGGTGTTAAAGCACGTTTCTTTTACAAATGAGTGTCTTTTAAAATGTCTCTTGACACCTGAATTTTGTTAGCATAATACTAATTTCCTATCCAAAGCCTTTTTTTAATTCATACCATTCAACTAAAGGTAATGGTACTTCCTTTAAAGTTATAGATGTGTACTTTACATCTAAACATTTATGCACTGTTGTCAGCTCACAATTAAGTATTTATACTATTTTAATAAGAAAATATATAATAAATCCATCATTGTAATGAAGTACTAACTATGTAAAAATATACACTTCTGTATTGACTGCAAGGTAGAGTAATTTAAAGTAACACGTTAAAATGTTAAACTTAATTTTTGTATCAACTGTGACATATAGGCTTAACTCCCGCATATCTCCATCAATATATTAGAATAAGCTAGAATGATCCAGTATGGAGTTTGACTCCTACCAGTTATCACATTAAAATACTAAGGGCAACTTTATTTGACAGTTGATGGTAAATGTGCAAAGCTGCTGTGCATAAAATCCAGTACCTGCCATGTCCATTTAAGCCCCATACTACATGACTACATATCAGAGTTATTATCACTGGCTCCCCAACATTTCACCTACTTCCAGTTGAGCCTAGTGACTTTTTCAGTGCAAAAAACAAAACCACAAAAGGCTACAGAAACCGGAATAATTTATTCATTCTAGCACTTCGGCCAATGCCTTCAAGGAGTAAAACACACACACACACACACACACACACACACACACACACACACACACACACACACACAACACATATATATAAAATCTTGACACACCCATCAATAAAGCAATCGCCATAAATTAATTGAATACTTCCAATTAAAATTAGCGTTCAATCCCCCTAGGACTCAAAGTAGCATATTTCATTATCAATAAAGCTTCTTTATGCAACAACCTATCCTTTATAGATGTCAGTTCCCCCAGACCCATGCAAACATGTTCCAGGACACAACCTTTTAAAACTCTAAAGTCACTATTATGATTGTCTTTAAAATGAAGAGCTAATGGACTATCTTTATTATTATTTTTTATGTCCCTAACATGTTCTTGGATCCTAACTTTAAACATCCTTTTAGTCTCCCCCACATAAAATTTATTGCAGGGGCATCTCCAGAATAAACAACACTAACAGAGCTACAGGTAAAACTTTGATTCGGATAGAATCTAAAACCATTAATACTTGTGAAGTATTCACAACAAGTGGACAGATCAAACAAGCACCACAAGGGACTGTGCCTTTCTTATCAAAACTCATCCTATTAAATTTCACATCGGGCACTTTAAACTTACTATGTACAATTAAATCGCCAATACTACATCCCTTTTTGTAAGAGATGAAAGTTTTTTTCTGAATAACTTTGGCCAAAATATCATCCCTAAATAACATAGGCCAAAAGTGCTCTATAATTTCTTTAACTCAGTTACGAAGTATATTATAGGTAGTAACAAAATAAATATCCCTATTACCATTACCATAGTTACTACTATTGTAAAATTCACGACCATTTTCAAAAAAGTACTGAAAGAAATCTCCTTCACATTTCAACACACCTCTGTCCCACTTGCTATACCTATCATAACTAAAACCATTTCTATTGCAAATGACCCTACATAGAGCATAACTAACTATATTTCTATCATATTGTCTACAAATGAACATATCAAACATCTGTTCCACCTCCACATTGAACTCATTAGTCCTACTACAAAGTTTACTCAAACGAGAAATCTCCAAGGCAGGGAAGCCAGTAAATGCGGGGATGACAACTAGTACCAAATAAAAATACATTACCAACTCCATTTTTCCTACAGACTGACGCAACAATGGGACCCATCTGATAAACTTTTAAGATGTATGTCCAAAAAATTAACTTCCTTACCCATCTGTAGGCCATCAAATTTAAAACAAAATCTATTATGTCAACTTTTAATAAAATCCTCAACCTTATCCTTACCCCCCCCCCTTACACACAAAAATCAAATTGTCAATAAAACGAAAATACTTTATCACATATTTAGTAAAGAATTCTTGTTGGAACCTATTCTCAATTTCAAAAAAACTCATAGTTAAGTTAGCATACATGGGAGCAAAGGCAGCTCCCATAGCCGTCCCCTGACGTTGATGGAACAGTTCTTCATTAAATACCAAAGAAATTGTTCTCCAAACAAAACTTTAACTGGTTCAGTTATAAAAACTGCCTTAGGACTATTCCCCCAAAAAACATACTCTAAAGAATGCAAACCATGACAATGATGTATATTGGTATACAAGCTTCTAACATCTAATACC
Organism: Protopterus annectens; assembly: GCF_019279795.1. NCBI lineage: Eukaryota > Metazoa > Chordata > Ceratodontiformes > Protopteridae > Protopterus > Protopterus annectens. Next base: position 209,122,547 of record NC_056745.1, read on the forward strand.
ATCCAGTACATCTCAAGTTCCCATATCAAACCTGAAATTTTTCTAATAAAATGATGAGTATCCCTAATGTAGGAAATGGTATCCTTAACAAAGGAAAATGGATACTGCTGTAAGAATATACCTATATTATGAAGAAAGTACTTACAGGCTGCAACAACTGGTCTTTCTTTCAGAGCCTGTAAGCCTTTATGAATTTTAGGTAAGCAATAAAATTCAGCCACTTCACTACTCTGTGCAGAATTCCGATCAATATCATTCTGGTTAAAATAACCTAACCTGACTTTCAGTGGAATGTTATCATCAGTGGTTGAATTTTGACCAGAATTATTTTATACACAGTACAGGTGCACTGTATTTTTCAAAATGACAGAGTAAAGGGTTACTGACTCACACCAGCTCCCCCCTTCCCAGATGTTAGGGTATACTGCCACCAGCTAGTCCAAACTAACAAAACAAAAACCCACCTTAGTGTTTATTCTAGAAGAAAACTAGCCTTTAATTATTCATATGGTAGCAACTGTCTCAGTAGTAACCCTTCGAGAACAGACACCAAACAGTTTGCTACACATGTAATATGCATAAACACTTAAAGTACTGAATACCACATCAGCCATGACATTCAAAGTTAACTATCACAATTCTTTACGTGAAATAAGTATGTATTTTCTTCCCATTTAAATCTGAAGACAGTAAAAGGCATGTACAAGAAATAAAACATTTAAAAAAGTGAGAAGATGGTAAGAAAATATTTATCTGCATTTCTCTCTAAAATAGCATTTCAAAGCCCTTTTAGGCAGTATCAGAACAGATCAGGATCTATCGTGCATTATCGCAAGTAATAAACTAAAAATATCAGCGGCAGAAAAACTTAGAATATATAAATATAAAGGAAAAGCACAAAATAAGCAATTTATTGATGACCAGAAATAGTTTTGTAGAGAATTGAGAAATAAGGTAAAAGGAAATGAAACAGCACCAAAAAGAAGAAATCGATACATTTTGGAGAAATATCTATGAAGATCCTGTGGAACATAACAAAGATGCTGAATGGATAGAAGAAGTAAAAGAAAGAATAAGAAGTTCAAATGTACAGCATATGAAATGGGATGAAGTAACAGCCACAGAGATTGAAATAAAGTTAAGAAAAGCTCCTGAGTGGAAAAACCTCATGCCCAGATGCAGTACCTAACTTCTGGGTAAAAGTATCAATATCTATACATGAAGATTTAGCCATGAGTAAGGACTATTTATATGTGGACCCCAAACAGACCACCTTGGTTCACAACAGGAAAAACAGTACTCCTGACTGAATGAACCTGCAAGCTATCCTAAAAACTAAAGACCAATAACTTGCCCTCTGACATTTAGAGGAAAACTCAATCATGGCAACAGAACAAAAGGGTAAGAAGTGAAAGTCATATGGAACAAAGGATCATTTGTTGTTAAAGTCCATAAGGGAGAACTGTAAAAAAGGGGAAGACTATGTATGGCATGGTTAGACTTCAAAAAGCATTTGACAGCATCCCACATTCATGGATAAAGGAGTGCTTAAAATGTATAAGATGTACCCTACACTGATCTATTACATTACAGCTACCATAAAACTGTGGCAAACCACTTTGCAGTTAAGCCATGATAATGGACAAATTATTATTCCAGGCATAAAAATTTAAAGGGGGATATTCCAGGCTGACTGTTTTGTAACCATGACCTAATCTGTTAAGTAGAGAGCTTAATAGGTTAAGGGCAAGATGACACAGTAGTGGTGACAATTTGGCTTCTGTCAAACAAAGTGTAAAGACTTCAATTTCTCTTTGTGGATGAACTGTAAAGGTCATCATATGAGGAACTGAAAGCACAGCTGCAAGTAGTCATAACGTTTTCAGACGATATAAGAATGTCATTTGATTTCCTTCCGTATCACTGTTGCAGTATTCTTTACAATAGGGATTCCCTGCCAAGGGCAGCCCAACTTCCGGTCAGTATACCAAAGCCTTTTGAAAGGGTACCTCATACATAACACATTTGCTCTTCCTGCATGGTGTTGGACATAAAGGTGGTGTACAGATGTACTATCCCCAGAACTTCTTTGCCACCAGTCAAAAAAAAAAAAAAAACATCTTTGATTGTCTGTTTGAATGCTTTTATCTGCTGGTTACCTAGCCATTTCAGATAAGTGCCCCATTGGGGTTTTTGCTTATTATCCTTTGTTTATTTGACCTTGTTGGGTTGCTGGTTTCATGTCATTCCAAAAGAAGAAATGCCAGTGTGGAAGACGGATCCCCCATAAAGACCACCACAAGCAGTGTTTATTTTGTTTAGGTGCTTCACATGACCAAACTTCTTGTACTGTTTGTTAGACTTCTGTACCCAAGATGTTGTGCATTCAGCTTTCTTCCTTTGCTATTTATTTAGAGAATCAGTGTCTTATCTTCTTGTGAAAGATGCTATGAAAAGACCTTTCTAGCCTGAGGGACAGCCATCTTTGAAGAAGACTAAAAAAGCTAGGTCAGATTCTTCTACTGTGCCGCCTCTCAGACATCTCTCTTTAGGCAAGTGAAAGCCTGATGGACCATCTGGTCTCTTTGTCAGATTCCTCTACAGTGACTGCTTTGGAGGCCGGAATGGATCTGGCTTCTCACAAGTCCATGGAGATCTTGCAGAAATTTGTTTCAGATGTACAGGGACAACCATGGCTGATTATTTCTGAAGGGCCTAGGAGTGTTCTTCAAATTCTTATGAGGGAAGAAATTCCGACTACTGTTGAGTGTCGTCCGGGTTCTGAGCCTCCAAACATCTATAATGTTGATGATATCCCCTTAAAAAGGAAGCAGAAAACCAAGCATATTTCTCCTGCCCCTCAAGACCCTCTGAGTGAATGGAAAAACTTTACCAAGGGTCTATTTAATGCTCTTATGGCTTTGAAGCCCCCTTAGGGAGTCTCTGCTCCAGATCCACTTGGGCTTCTACTCCTCTTAAGCGGTCTAATGAGCATGATTCCTCAGATGAGGACATAGATTCAGATGAGGACTCTCTGATCTATTCTGCCCAGATTCCTTCTTCCTTTATCATTCCTGACTTTGCTTTTCAGGGGATTTTCTCTGGTGATACTATTTCCAAAATGATGGAATTTACGTGGGACTGTGCTCGGGTGTCTGATGTTCAGAAAAGGTGCTATGAGCTCCTGCAAATGGAGTCTCCTAGGCCTTCTGCTGTCCCTCCTGCCTTGTATGATGTTTTTTCTATTGCTTCTCAGGCTCCTGATTCCATGACCCCTTCTCCCAAAAAACTTGATAGGTTTTGTAAGGTGCCTGATGACTGAAAGTTTCTTTTATAAGTGTCCCTCTGCTGACCCCTCTGTGGTGTCAGTTGCCTCTGACAAACCATCAAAACCTTTACCTTATACAAAGCTGCTTCCCTCTGACAGAGACAGCAGAATCATGGGGAGGTTGGGGTAAGAAAGCTTTTATACTTCTGCTCCTCTAGCTTTTAGAGCTGTTAACTGTCAAACCCATATGACCAGATATATTTTGACTGTTCTCTTTCAGGCCTGTTGGGTTATTTATCATCTTCCTGACTTTGAAGGGAAGTTGTCTGCTCTTTCTTTATTAGGGACTTCATCTCGGGTTGCTCGCCATTGCATTAAATGCAGCTGTGATGCAGCTGATGCCTCATTTAGGGCTGCTGCTTTTGGTTCTATGTTTAGGTATTCCTGGCTGCCGCTTCAAACTTTGCCTGATGACATCAAGGCTACACTGATGGATGATCCTCTGGGCAAAAAACATTTGTTTGACTCTGCTGCTGCTAAGAGGAAGGCTTTTCAGGAGTTGAACCATATTTTTGTTTCCCCTATCTGTAAGTTTCAAAGGAATTACATTAACACGCCTGCCTTTGTCTGTAGACCATCTCGCCCGCCCCTTAAAGGTAAAAAAAGGTGGTAGAAGTGCTCCTACTGCTAAGGCTACCCAAACTCCTTCAGCTCATAAGCCTCCTTTTCCTGACAAACCAGGTGCTGTTTGATTACCTTTGTCTTTCCAGTCACATTCCTCTTTCTCTGTCCCTTCCTATCTGGTTACAGATTACCCAAGACTCCTGGGTCCTTTCAGTTTTTCCCAGGGGTACTTCATGATCTGGACCCCCCCCCCCCTTCTTGGTTATTCCTCAGCCTCCTTGGGACAAATATCCTTGTTTCTTAAGGTGCTTCTAGGCCTGTTGGGTCAGGGAACTATTTAAGAGGTCCCAGCTACTTGGGGGGGGGGGGGTTACACAATGTTTTTTCTCCCCAGGAAAGACAGTACTTTGGGACCATTCTAGAACATTCTTAGCTGAACACTTATTTGAAGGTTTCATCCTTCTGGATGCTAACCCTTCAATCCCTGTTTTCTCTTCTTCCTCAGGCTTTTCTGGTATTTCAGGATCTCAAGGATGCTTATCTTGACATCCCTATCTATCCTCTTTCCAGGAAATTTTTACACGTCTCTGTTGCTTCCTGGAATTTTCAGTTCTTTGTTTTGCCATTTGGCCTCTCTACTGCCCCAAGGGTCTTCACCAATTGCCTTGCTACTGTAAAATTTCTGAAAGTCTTTTCAGACTTAATCTTATATCATGTTTTCCTAGGATGCAGATTCCAGACAGTTCCAATGCTGGCATCTCTGCCTCCTCCCAGGCTTTAACTCTGATTGTCTTCTTTCAGTCCCTTCTTTCTCTTGTATCAGTTTCAGCCAGAGAGTTTCTAAGGGCTCTTGGTTTCATGGCCTCCACCATTCCTATGCTTCCTGTAGCCAAGCTGCACTTGAGAAAGCTCCAGTGGATTCTGAAGTCAGCTTGGTTTCAACATTCTCATCCTTTAGAGTTTTTAGTTCCTCTTCTTCCATGCCTCAAGCTGGAACTTCAGTGGTGGATTCATCATTTGTCCCTCAGCCCAGGGCTTCCTTTTTAACCTCCAGCCGCCCCCCCGCCGGAACTATTTACAGATGCTTTGGATGAGGGATGGGGGGAATCTTTCTGTCCTCTGAAAGTGCAGGGTCTTTGATCTCAATCAAAAGAAGGACCATATCAGTCTCAGAGGTGAGAGCTCTTCTGGCTCTTCAGACCTTTCACTCTTCCTTCCAGGGCCACTCAGGATTTTCATGCACAACATTGCAGTGATGTGGTATATCAACAAGCAAGGGGAATAAGGTCTAATCACCTGTGCAGGCTAGCTCTTTAGGTCTTGGATCTAGCTGTTCAGTATCAGGTGACCCTTCAGGCAGTTTATATTCCCTCAGCACAAATCATAGTGGCAGACTCTCTGAGCAGATCCCCAACACAATCCCATGAGTGGATGCTTCACAGGGATGTGTTTCTGGACATTTTCCACCAGTGGGTTACTCCTCAAGTAAATCTATTTAGCGCCCCCCTGAACAGACAACTTCCTCTGTTTTGCACCAGAGTCCCATGTCCTCTGGCTTAGAAGGTGGACGCCCTCTTTTTCTTGGAAGGGATTGTTTCTTTATGCCTTCCCTCCACTTCCTCTCGTTCTGAAAGTCCTGTTTAAGATAAAACAGGAAGCTTCTAAAATCTTATTGGTGACTCCCTTTTGGCGTAGAAGACATTGGTTCCCTCTTCTGCGTCTTGCCAAGGGCAGTCATCACAAGGTACCTCACAGGGTAGACCTACTCTTCTTCTGCGTCTTGCCAAGGGCAGTCATCACAAGTTACCTCACAGGGTAGACCTACTCACACAAGACAAGGGATCTCTCATCCATTTTCACCTGTCTACTCTTCAACTGACATTGTGGATGATAGGGTTTTGATTCAATTCAGACACCTTTTTTTTTTTTCTGAAGATGTGCATTGGGTCCTGGAGGAGGGCAGTAAACCCTCAACTTGGAAATATTGCGTATCCAAATGGGAGAGGTTTTCTGTTTCATGTCTTTCTTGTAACCTGGATCCACTTACTGTGGCTGTTCCTCTGGTTCTCTCATATTTGTATGAATTGCTCAATGGTGGGTTGGCATATTCTTCTGTTAAGGTCCACCTTTCAGCTATTTTTGCTATCTGCCTTTGACTCCTCCTTTAGCCTCTAGAATTGAGGCAAAACATTTTTTTTAAAGACATCCTTCACATTTGGCCTCCCAAGAAGCCTGTCCCTCCTTCCTGGGACCGTAATTTTGTTATAGAAAATTTAACCTAGACTCCTTTTGAGCCTGCTGCTTCAGCATTGTTCTTGGAAGACTGTTCTTTTGGCTCTTCTGCCAGACAGTGTCTGAGCTGCAAGCCCTTATGGCTGTTCCTCCTTTTTTAATTTTTCATAAGGACAGGGTGTCCCTTTGTACTAATCGTTCTTTTATGCGTAATGTGGTAAACGAGTTCTTTGAAGCAGACCATTCATTTGCCCACACTTTTCCCTTCTCTGCAGTACTACTGAGAAGGTTCTGCAGACGTCGAATTTGCATCTACAACTCTGGTATTATTTGAATAAGACTAAAGCTTTTCATAAATCTGAACAACTTTTTGTTTCTTTCCAACCCAGGTCTTTAGTTTTGGCTGTTTCCAAGCAAACCACTTATAGGATTTCTAAAGCCATTTCTTTTTGCTGTTTCTTTCATGAGAAGAGCCTTCTGTTAAGGCTCATTCCACTAGGGCTGTGGTTTCTTGTGGTGCTTTTTCTCAAGGGTTTGGATGCTAATTCTGTTCTTCAGGCAGCAACCTGGACTTCTGTGCATACATTTACTAAGCACTGTAAGTTGTTATGATTTCTAGGCCCAGAGCTGGTTGTACCAGGGCCATTTTGCATGGTTTTCTAGAGGGCTCTGCTGGCCCACCTCTTCCCAGTTTTCTTCCTGAGCGTTTGCACTCTCCCTATTGTAAAGAATACTGCAACAGTGATATGGAAGGACATAGTGCAGTTGTGTAAAATCTTACCATAAGAGTCGATGTCCTTCTCGTCACTGTTGCAGTATTTGCTCCCTCCCTCCTCCCTGGGTCCTTTTTCCTTCTGGATGGGTTTGATACCCATTCTTATCCTTGGACGGTTGTTCCTACTAGGACTTTTCAGTTCTGAGGATGGTATGTTCGTACATCACCTTTATGCCCTACACTGAGCAGGAGCATATGTGTGGCATGCAGCGTACACTTTACAACCAAAAGGCTTTGCTATTCTGGCTAGACATTGGGATGCCCTTGGCGGGGAATCCCTGTTGTGAAGAATACTGCATCAGTGAAGAGAATGACATCAATTGCATTGTCTTGATGATGTGCAAAAGTGACCTTTAAAGCAGGAAAGGTGCAGCACCAAGAAAATATCCGCCTGGGACAGGAATTCGATCTAAACGAACTTGAGCAGGAGGGAGTGTATAAATGTTTAGTAATCAATGAAGGATGAACAAAACGTGAACAAATGTGAACAAAGCTTAGTAAGGAGTATTATAGAAGACTAAAATTAATCCTGAAAACAGCGCTATAATCTAGGAACAAAGTCCCAGGTATAAACCAATTTGCTCTTCCCATCCTAACTTCTATTTTTGGAGTGATTGACTGTCTCCAAAAGGTGCTAGATCTGTTGGACAGGAGAACAAGAAGGATGCTTCATGCTAAATTACTTATAAAAATCAGTGTACATACCAAGACTATATTCCCCATTCGGAGGGAGGTTTGGGACTCCTCGAAATGGATTACATGTATAGATCTGCAATCATTGGACTGCATACATATTTACTGACCTCAAAAGACTCCAATATAGTGAAAGTTTTAAAACATGAGAATAATTAAGTCTAAGATTACTTCCCTTCTTAATTTCGCAGAAGCATATCGGTGTCAAGCAGGAATGGAATCAAACCAGAAGTAGATAAAAAATCAGGCAGCAACTGAATGTGCCAAAAAAAACAAAAGAAAGAATATAAAAGTGAAGGATCAGATGAGAAGGCAAAAAATGTGGACAATGCATAAATATAGTTGCAAGTACAGAAAACTCTTGGAACAACCACATGTTGATCAGGATCTGAACAGGAATGGTTAAGGAGAGGTGAATTTAAACCAAAAGATGAAAGGTTAATGTTGTCAGCCCATGATACTGGACTACATACGCGTCCATTGAACATGTGGGAGAAACAGACAAATGTATGTTTTGTGAAAACAGAATTGGAAAAAGGTTGCACATCTTGTTGCTGGTTGTAACATACTAATGGCAGAAGGACTGTATACTGAAAGGCATAATAATGTGGCAAGACTGTTGCATTGGGGATTGTGCAAACATTATAATATTGAAGTAGCTGAAACACATTGGAAACATGAGCCATGAAGAATTATAGAAATTAATGGTTTATATCACATGGGATCACCCATTACCAACAGTTCAAAAAATAGATGCAAGAAAACCATATACAGTAGTCCATGAAAAGAAGACAAAAGAAACATTGATCATTGAAATTGGTAGACCTAGTGACTACAGTGTATTACATACAGAAAGACACAAAGTCATAAAATACTAGGATTTTCAGGCATTAACAAGGGCAGTGTGGAAGAAAGATACATAGACAGTTCCAATAGTAGTAGGAGTAACGGGGTCTTGCAAAGGATTTACAATCCTACTTGGGTATGTTACCGATGCATGTAACCCCATATGAATTACAGGTGGAATTATCACTGGGCACATTGCGGGTGCTGTGAAGATCACTTCCAGCTAATATCAAAGATCGAAACAATACTAATTTCATGAACTTTAACCATACTTTGACTTAGGAATGGAGTCCATTCCTGTCCTTATGGAGTCCATTCCTGTCCTGGTAATACAAACCCAAAGGACTTGGAGAAAATAAAAAGGCTGTATAAGAAAGAGATCTGTTATGGTGTAATAGTTTTGCAAAGGAGAAAGCCAAATAAATCAATACAACAAAGCAGCTACAAAGATATTTGAAGAGAAATACAGGCAGAGGCACCCAGATAGGGATAATGTCACAGTACAAAAACATCACCACAAAGGGGGAATGTAGAACATAAAATTAGTAAAGTAGAAGTTAAACAAATAGAAAGTTATGGAATACCTGCAAAGTGAAGGATTAATGTAGAAAATCTAACACCTGTTATGTCACAGCATGATGGAACAATGAGTCCCAGGGTAAGGAGAAACAGGAGGGGCAGGCAACATCTGAAGAAGAAATAGACTTGGGAAAGAAAAAGGCATTTAATATGGTGCAATATTTATGCAAAAGAGAAAGCAAAACTAACCAATCCGGGGGGGGCAGCACCAAAGATATTTGAAGAGAACTACAGGCAAAGACATCTAGATATGAAATTTTTGTAATACAAAAAAGTAAATAAGAAAAAAAAAAACAAGGGAAAAGTAGAAAAGAGAAGTAATATTCAGAAGGAAGTAATTCAGAAGTTAAAGAACTAGAAACTGAAGTTATTTATTATCTGCATTGTAAAGGATTTAGTGTAGAAAATCCAACTCTGGTAACATCACAGCATAAGAGGAACGAGTCCCCAAATTAAGGAGAAGCCAGTGGAACGGGAAGCATCTGATCAGTTGCCATATGAAGATACTTTGGAGCCTTCCGTAGGAAACCGGGGGGGGGGGGGGGGCAGCACCAAAGATATTTGAAGAGAACTACAGGCAAAGACATCTAGATATGAAATTTTTGTAATACAAAAAAGTAAATAAGAAAAAAAAAAAACAAGGGAAAAGTAGAAAAGAGAAGTAATTCAGAAGGAAGTAATTCAGAAGTTAAAGAACTAGAAACTGAAGATGTTCTTCATCTCACATTGCTGCAGTCCTTACACTTGGGTAGTCCGCTGTCCTCGGTCGGCCCGAATATCAAAGTATTAGGCTGACGCCGGTCAAGGCGCTTAAGACTGACATCAGGACGTCAGGGTACAAATGCGCATGACCGACGTCATATCCTCAGTCTTTTTTGCCGCATGGTCCGATGCAGAAGCAACGTTGCAAGTGCCGTTCGGCGTTCTGAAATTTTTCGAATTCGGAGTTTCAGACCGAGTCAAAGTTGGCTAAGTACCCCGTTAGAATATTTTAGTTTTTTCTTGCCTCAGTGGTTTACCGGATGTCAGAAAAAGTGAATAACTGTATTTCTTGTGGGAAGCAGATACCGCATAGGGATTATCATACTTTGTGTATTCCTTGTTTGGGGCCTGAGCACGACGTTGTTGGGTGTCGCTTTGTGCTAGGTTCAATAAGCGCACTATTGAAGGTTAGATTGTGCCAGGTTGGTCTTCGGAAGCGGTGCAATTATAAGATGCCGCCGGATGTCTCCGCCCGCTTCTTCGAAGCGGCGCAAAGACAAAGCAGCTAAACCCAGGCAAGAAGAGTCGTCTGCACGGACGCCGGTTCTTTAGAGGCGCCAGTGGAACTGGTGGTTCCGCGGAGGCTTCTCTGGAGTCCCAGGGGGAGACTTTGATATTGCAGGATGTGGCCTCTCAGGAGGCAGGTCAGGCTGAAGGGGCTTCTCAGGTTACTGTACTACCCTCCCTTCCTAGGGTGGTTAGGCCCTCTCCTTCTGTTTCCAAGGCTTCTCCCAGAGGCAGGCCAGGTTTAGCTTCTGTTGGTGTCACTCCTAGTTCAACAGGATCTGTGCCCAAGAAGCACATGCTTAAAATGGCAGAAGATTTAATTACTTTGATTAGAGGTTCTTTGCCCCCTCCTGATAAGAGGCCTAGGGTGGAACCAGAGTTGGGGAGTTTTGAGCAGGCTTCGATGTTTCAGAGTCTTCGGCTGAAGACTTGCAGGAGTACTCTCCTTATTCTGATTCTGATGCAGATGATTCGACTCCTTCTGCTTCTCCTCCAGAGGATTTTTCTTTTCAGAGACTCTTCATTCCATGAGGGAACATTTTAAGTGGGAAGGTCAGGACTTCTCTGATTCCAGGAAAAGGCTTAGGGAATTTTTGCTTTTACCCCAGCATAGGCCTTTGGCTATACCACCTGTTCTGGATGTTGTGGAAGATGTGTTTGCAGAGGCTTCACTTAATCCTGATTCTTTGCCTCCTGCTCCTGTTAAACCGGATAGGTATTACAGGGTGCCTGAGGCTCATAAATATCTTTATAAGAGTCCTAGGGCGGACCCAGAAACTGTTAGTCAGGGACCTAAGGGTGTCAAGGCCTCTGTTGTAAAAAATCCGGTTCCTCCAGATAGAGGCCAGAGCTTTGGATAGATGGGGAAAGAAAGTCTATACTTCTTCCACCTTAGCTATGAGGGTGTTGAATTGCCAGTTTCACATGTTGAAATATCAAAACTATCTTCTTTCTCAATTGAAGTCTAAGGTAGATGCTCTGGCGGAAAGCATTGAGTGTAAAGAATTACAAGATTTGGTACATGTCTCTGAACAGGTGGGTAAGCATTCTTTACAATGTGGTTTTGATGCTGTACAGGCCTCGTCTAGGGTGGCTGCCACTGGGTCAGTTCTTCGCAGGCACGCCTGGCTGAGGGATCAGAATTTATCTGACCATGTTAAGACAAGGATTTTGGATGCTCCTTTACAGTCTGATGTGTTGTTTGGTTCACCTGTGGAGTCAGTCTTGAAGAAAATGGAAGACAAGGCTAAGTCTATGCAGGCGGTTAAAGATTTTTTGCAAGTTCAGCCTCCAGTTTAGTAGGAATTGGCCTGCTAAGGGGTGGACGTACCCTTCTTATGATTCACAGTCTAGGGGTAGATCTAGACGTGGTAGGGGCAGAGCTCAGAGCTCTTTCAGACCTAGAACAGGGAGTTCACCTGCACAATCTTCGGGTGAGGGCAGGGGCCAGTCCTTTCGTAAACAGGCCCAATGACCTACCTTTTCAGCTGCCAGAGCCTTCTTGCCTGGCAGCACCTTTGGGAGGAAGGTTGGCACTCTTCAAGGAAAATTGGAGTTTGATTACCCAAGACAGATGGGTATTGGATATCATACACCAAGGTTACAGGTTTTATTTCCATACCTTGCCTCCTTTCAAAGGCATGCCGGACGTTCCTCCTCAGCAAAGACTAGAGGCTCACAAACAAATTCTCTGCTGCTCCAAATAGGGGCCATACAATCGGTCCCTCTGCCAGAAGTGGGCCTAGGATTTTATTCTCGCCTGTTCCTAGTACCAAAGAAGGGGAACACGTGGAGACCAATTTTGGATTTATCTATCTTAAACACTTATCTGGACATTTCCAAGTTCAAAATGTTGACGTTACAGCAGCTTTTACCTCTGCTGGGCAAAGATCACTGGATGGTGACTCTGGATCTCAAGGAGGCTTACCTTCATGTTCCTGTCAGGCTAAGTTGCAGGAAGTATCTGCGTTTTCGGGCTGGGACTTCTCATTATCAGTTCTCTGCATTGCCCTTTGGCTTATCTACTGCGCCCAGAGTGTTCACGAAGGTTCTGGCTCCAGTGATAGCTTTCTTCAGGCTAAGAGGAATACAGATCTATCCTTATTTGGACGATTGCCTGATTCTGGCCCAAGGAAAGGATGAACTTCTTCATCATTTGCAATATGTGATAGCAGTGCTAAGATGCCTGGGGTATTCTGTGAACGAAATAAAGTCCAGTCTAGTACCCTCTCAGGACATGTGCTTTCTGGGTGTGAGACTGAATACAGCATCCCAGATGGCCTTTTTGACCCCGGACAAACAAAAGAATCTTTCTCTGTGCTTCCATCAATGGTCTCATCAGTCCAGGCTGACTGCAAGGACAGTCCTTCAAGCCTTGGGGTTCATGGCATCTTGTATTCTGGTGCTTCCCAATGCCAAACTGCATATGAGGAAGCTACAATGGTATCTCAAAAATGTATGGACACAGCACTGCCAAGATATGGACACTGTCATTCAGATAATACCTTGCATTCAAAAGGAATTTTTGTGGTGGGCTCAGGAATGTCACCTAAACAAGGGACTCTCTGTGACCCGGCCAGAGGCGAGTCAGATTCTAACGACAGATGCCTCAGACAAAGCTTGGGGAGCTCATCTAAATGGAAAGTGGGTACAAGACACGTGGCCTGCCAGACGTCAACATCTACATATCAATTTGAAGGAGATGTTAGCAGTCCAATTTGCATTAATAGCTTTCAAGGATTTACTTCTTCCAGGGCAGGTGTTGGTTCTAACAGACAACACAACTGTCATGTGGTACATCAACAAGCAAGGGGGAACACATTCTTATCCTCTATGCAGACAAGCAATGATTTTGTGGGAGACTGCTCTGTTTACAGCTAAATCTTCAGGCAAGGTTTCTGCGGAGCACAGAACTCCTTAGCAGATGTGTTGAGCAGACAAATTATGGATCCCCACGAGTGGAAATTGGATCCTCATGTATTTCAGAAATTGACAGTGTTATGGGGAACTACAGACATAGATCTGTTCGCTTCTCCACTAAACTACCAGCTGCCAAAGTTTTGCACAAAAAGGTTTCATCCCACAGCTTGGAAAGTGGATGCTCTTTCATTCAATTGGAGCAATCTTCATGTGTATGCCTTTCCACCTCTGCCTCTCCTCCCAAAGGTACTCCTGAAGGTCAGACGGGACAAGCCAAAAATGATTTTAATAGCTCCAGATTGGCCTCGACAGCACTGGTACCCATTACTGAGAAGTCTGGTACGGGAGCCTCCATGGCCTTTGCCTTGATTCCACACCTGCTGTCTCAGGAGAACAGTCATTTACTCAATGTCAAACTTCACTCTCTCCACCTAACAGCCTGGCATATTCTGTTTTAAACCCTGGAGGGTATCAGCTTCCACAGCAAGTTTTGAATGTTATTTTGGAGGCCAGAAGGCCTAGTACAAGGAAAGTGTACGCAGATAAATGGAAGAGATTTTTATTTTGGAGTACAGCAAAGGAATTTGATGTTTCTAAGCCTAATTTAAGTGTGGCTCTTCAATATCTTACTGAGTTACTGGACAAAGGTTTGTCCTTCTCTTCTATTAAGGTTCATGCTGCAGCAATTTCTGCTCACTATGACTGTGACCCACCATTGTTTTCTCATCCTTTGTTTAAGCAATTCCTTAGAGGGGCAAAGAATATAAGACCCCCACGTAGAGCTTCTACTCCTGCTTGGGATCTCAATTTTGTGTTGGAGAAACTCGCTCTACAACCTTTTGAGCCTGCAGCTACTGCCGAGTTGAAATATTTATCATGGAAGACTGCTTTTTTGTTGGCCATTACCTCTGCGAAGGGTTTCTGAATTACAGGCCCTTATGGCGGTTGAGCCTTTCTTAATTTTCCATAAGGATAGGGTATCTTTAGCATTAATCCTTCCTTTATGCCTAAAGTGGTTTCTAGTGTGGCTTTAAACCAAACTATTCATTTGCCTACTTTTTATGCAAACCCCCAAAATAAAGGGGAAAAGATTTTGCACACTTTGGATATACACAGGCAGTTGCGATATTATTTGAGAACTAAAGGGTTCAGGCAGTCTCAGCAGTTATTTGTCTCATTTGCTTTGGGTTCTCAGGGCAAGCCTGTGTCAAAACAAACTATTTCTAAGTGGATTGGGTTTTGTATTGGTTTCTGTTATTCCCATCATGGTAAGGAGATTCCAGCTGGGATTAGGCCTCATTCCACTAGGGCTACTGCCACTTCAACAGCTTTTTTAAGGGGGGTGGCAACTAAAGATATTTTGGAGGCAGCTACTTGGAGTTCAGTGCATACTTTCTCTAAGCATTACCACCTTCCACTTTACTCTAAATCTAGGGCTGGTTTTGCCACTGCAATTTTACAGGGCATTTTGGCAGCTCCTACTGCTTTATAGTTTTGCCATCCTCCCTTACCTCTGCTTTGGGATTCTACCCAAGTGTAAGGACTGCAGCAATGTGAGATGAAGAACATAGTACAGTTTTGTACCTACCATAAATGTAGATGTTCAAGATCCACATTGCTGCAGTCCAATTTACCTCCCTTTCCCTCTGTAGTTAGAGGCGGTTGTGTGGTTTGGGTTGTAAATATTGTGGATATTGTATATATTGTACATAGGATTAGTGCAAGGGTGGTTGGTTGTTTTTTGCTGTCTTTTGGTTTTGACCTTTCTTTTTAGGGTCTTCTGACATCTGGGGCAAGAAAAGACTGAGGATATGACGTCGGTCATGCGCATTTGTACCCTGACGTCCTGATGTCAGTCTTAAGCGCCTTGACCGACGTCAGCCTAATACTTTGATATTCGGGACGACCGAGGACAGCAGACTACCCAAGTGTAAGGACTGCAGCAATGTGGATCTTCGAACATCTACATTTATGGTAGGTACAAAACTGTACTTTATGGATTATCTGCATTGTAAAGGATTTAGTGTAGAAAATCCAACTCTGGTAACATCACAGCATAAGAGGAACGAGTCCCCAAATTAAGGAGAAGCCAGTGGAACGGGAAGCATCTGATCAGTTGCCATATGAAGATACTTTGGAGCCTTACGTAGGAAACCAGTACAGAAGTTCAATTGGAGTTGCACAGCAAGGGGAGGAGCAGGAAAATGGTGGCAACACAGACGCAGGCAATGTTGTGGAGTGATAGGCCAATGAGTTCCCATAGAAAAAAGTAACAGATGACACAGGATGAAGCAGCATAAATGAGAGGAAGATGTTCTGGAACTTTCTGTAGAATGCCCACAAGAAATACAGAGCATGCCCTTAGTCTAGAATAAATGATCTAATCGAAGAGTTACTTGATTTTTAATAGAGTTAAATGGACGTATTAAGATCCGTGAAAGAAATGCATTACAGAAAGTCAATAAGACCCAAATTATTTCATAGTTTGATAAAACTAATCAACACAACATTCAAGACTATTCACAGAAACTCATGTGAGATAATAGAAGTAAATAAGATGCATTAATGTGCAGTTAAATTAGTAATGCATAGTCTTACCACAAAAACATGGCAATAATAAAAAAAAAAGGGAAGAAATCAAATGACATCACTGAAGTATCTAATAGAGAAAACTATAAAGCAGTTAAGACAAGACGTGCCCCTGTTCGATGAATACAGAAGAGGGAAGTTCAACAAAAATACTTATAAAGATAGATGTAGTAAAAGCAATGTGCAGTATTAGATGAGACCAGGATCTGTCATACACTGTTGCAAATAATAAACTAAAGATGTCAGCACAGGTGGAAAAACATAGTAGATATGCAGATAAATAAAAGGAAAACTACAAAATAAGCAATTCATTGATGACCCAAAAAAGATTTATAGAAAATTGAGAAACAAAGCAAAAGGAATAGATATACCACCAGAAAAAGAAGTAGTAGACACATTTAGGAGAAATTTCTTTGAAGACCCTGTGGAACATAACAAAGATGCTGAATGGATAAAAGAAGTAACAGAAGCAGTAAGAAGTTCAAATGTACAGGATATGAAATGGGATGAAATAACGACCAGAAAAACTGAAATGGAAAACCCCAGACTCAGTTGAAATACCCAACTTATGGCTAAAAGTATTGACATCTCTACATAAAAAATTTAGTCCAGAGTAAGAGTTATTTATATGTGCATCCCGAACAGACACCAATCTTGTGTGGTTCACACAGCCTATCTTGACTTCGCCAAGGCTTTCAACACCATCCCCCGTTCTGGAATTGTACTAAACTCACTAAACTAGGTATAAATCCCTATGTCACAAGAGGGGTTGCCATTTGGCTCACTGATCAAACCCACACTGTAAACGTTGCAGACTCCAAATGTGACTTCAAACCAGTGACAAGTGGAGTACCACAGGGTTAAGTCCTGGGACCTCTCCTGTTTGGTATCTACTTCTCTGAAGTACAGGATAACACAAAAGGCCCTTGGCTAACGAAGTTCACAGATGACTTGAAGCTAGGAGCCATAGTTGAGTCCCCAAATGATGTGGACATCCTACAGAAGGGCCTCACTGAGACAGATGCCTGGTGTCAGAGCCATGGCCTCAAGCTCAATGCCAAAAAGTGCATTGTAATACCCCCTTGGTAAAAACTCTGTACCCATGAACTACCACATAGACGGCAGTCTACTTAATGCCGAATGTGAGACCTGGGGACCCAGGTGGACAGTAGTCTCTCCTTTGATAATCACATCACCACAGTAGTCAGGAAATCCTAAGTGGCACACCTCATCACAAAAGGGTTCTTATCTAGGAAAAAAAAAGAGGTCATTGTTCCCCTCTACTCATCACTTAGACCCCTTATAGAGTACAATGCCCATTTTGGAATGTACCTCACAAGACATCTGCAGCAGCTGGAAAGGCCACAGAAGTCAGGAAATCCTAAGTGGCACACCTCATCACAAAAGGGTTCTTATCTAGGAAAAAAAAGAGGTCATTGTTCCCCTCTACTCATCACTTAGACCCATTATAGAGTACAATGCCCATTTTGGAATGTACCTCACAAGACATCTGCAGCAGCTGGAAAGGCCACAGAAGTACCTCACAAAGAGGATTACTGGCCTCAAACAGATGCCCTACACTGACCGTCTCAAAAAACTCCAGCCTTACTCCATAGCATATCGTCTACTCCGAGGTGATCTCTGCCTAACATATAAAGCTTTGTCAAACCCAGAGCTGTTGGACATGCTACACATAAAGAAATCCCAATCCCACCGAGCTACATGCTCTAGGGACCTAAACCTTGTCACCACAATAAACAGGACATGCTGGAGGGATAGATTCCTGTCCCAGAGACTTCCCATACTCTGGAAAAAAAGCTACTCATCTATGTCCAGCAAAGTTCCTCATTAGCACTCGTCAAGAAAAATCTTAAGTGGATGGGAAAGAGGAAATACACCCCAGGGATCACTTCTGTGGCTCTGCTCGACAAGGGCACAGGAAAATAACTTTTTTGGGTGGCGTAAGCCAGGGAACCTTGTTGGCTAGGCTTACATAGGCCCTTGGGCCAATAGCCTAGTACCTACCTATAAACCCATGAACCTGGTTAACAAAAAAAAAACAATACCCCTCCTTAAGAGTGAACCTACAAGCTATCATAAAAACTATAGACCAATAATTTGCCTTCTGTTGATGTATAAACTATATACTGTAACTGATGCCGATAGTTTATAGTCATTTAGAAGAAAATTTAATTATGGTAATAGAGCAAAAGGGTAATCAAAGAAAGTCCTATGGAACAAAGGATCATTTCTTGGTCATAGTAGAGAATTATAAAAATTGTAAAGTGGAAGAGTCTAAGTATGGCATGGATGTAGTACAAAAAAGCATTTGACATCATCCTGCATTCATGGATGAGTGTGTACACCCTACATTGATGGATTACATTTCAGTGACCATGAAACAGTGGCAAACCACTCTGCGGCTAAGCCAGAATAAGGGACAAATTATAGTTCCATTCCATGATACCTCTTTGTCACAGCTGCTCTTTTGTCTTTCCCTTGACCTATTAAGCTGACTGCTTAACAAATTAGGTCATGGTTACAGTTTGGCTCCCAGAAAACAGCAAAGTGTAAAAACTTTTCTTCTTTTTATGGATGATTAAAACTATGTAGTTCATCAGATGAGGAACTGAAAGCACAACTGCAAGTGGTCAAAATGTTCTCAGATATAAGAATGTCATTTGCTCTTGGTAAATGTGAAAAAAGCAACCTTTAAAGCCAGAAAGCTGCAGAACCAAGATAATATTAGTCTGAGACAGGAATGTGATATAAAGGAATTGAAGAATGATCGACAGTAAAACATGAACAAATGTGAACAAAACTTAGGAGTCTTGTAGAAGACTAAAATTAATACTGAAAACAGCCCTGACATCTAGAAACAAAGACCAAGCTATAAACCAATTTGTTCATGTTCCAACCTGATTTTGAGGCGATTGGACCCAAAAGGTGTTGGATCAGCTGGACAGGAAAACAAGATGCTTGTAAAAATCAGTGTATACCAAGATTATATATTTCCCATTCTGAAGAAGGTATGGGCCTCCTTGAAATTGATTACATGTATAGATCTGTGATCAGGACTGTATACATATCTGCTGACCTCAGAAGATCCAAGCATAATAAGTTTTAAAACATGAGGAGGATAAGTCTAAGAAGATTCCCCTGCTTAATTTAGCAGAAGCATATCCGTGTCCAGCAGGAATGAAATCAAACCAGAAGTAGACAAAAGTCAGGTAGCAACTGAATGTCCCCAAAAATAAAAAATATTATAAGGTGAAGGACCAGACGAGAAGGGAAGAAATGTGGAAGAGGCATAAATACAGTTGCAAGTACAGAAGATTCCTGGAATAACCTCATGATGATTAGGTTATGACGCCGGAATGGTTAAGGAGAGGTGAATTTAAACCAAAAATTGAAAGGTTAACATATTGGCAGCCCAGAAATGAAGTACTTAGGAGTATGGATTAAAAAGGATTACAAAGGATTCTGTTATGGCAGCTAAGGATATGTGGGAAGAGACCAAACAAAAGATAATACAAAAACTGAGAAATTGGAAGCTCTATTTTATAGATATGGATATCAAGATACAAATGGTGACCATGTTTTAGTCCCTTTTGTTTTATACACGGGTCAGGCATATTTTTATTAATCAGAGGAGAAGTTGTGAATAGAAATTAATAAGGTATTGTAGGATTTTATCTGGGAGGAAGACAGCAAGAGTCAAGTGGAATAAAATGATCCTTCCAATAGAAGAAGGTAGTTTGGGATTATATTTGATTTGAAGGGGTATTTCAGAGCTACACACTAAAGGCTCCTATATATATCACAAGCAGAAAGCTATAATTCAAAGTGGAAAGGGATGATGATGAAATGGGGAGGAAGCGCAAGAAACAAGGAGAGACTGGGAATTTGGATGCAGATCCTTAAAGAATAACAAAAAAAAAAACGTACAGAATATTATAGTCATGATGTAGCGGAAGGTATTTTAAGAACAAAGCCAACATGGGAATGGCGAAAGGAGATTCTATCGATTGGGATGACTGCAATTAGGGATACAGACAATAGGCAAGAGGGGGGGGCTGAAAATTACTGGTGAAAACTGGCAAAGAAACCAAAGCATTGGAAGTGAATAATTAGAGAGGGAAAGGTAATAGAAAGGAAAGAGGTCAATCATTTATTTGGACTACAGGCTAGAGATTGCCCTCCCTACCAAGGATTGATATCACAGTATAGACCAAGAGAAATATCGGGATCATACATGAAAGGCCAGAACTGGTAGAGTTTTTAGCAGAATCTAAAAAAGAAGCCCTTTTAAAAAAAGTAATAATTAAGATGTATAAAATATTGCATGATAACTATAAGAATCTATCCCAGGAGGTTAGAAAGGATTGGGAAGAGAAATTGCATAAGCAATTCACAAAGAAGCAATGGGGAGAACATATGTATGACTCCCAAATATGCAACAAAGTCTGGAAGATTTCAGATCTTTGCTTGGAAGTGTTTGCTTAGGTATTTTTATAGTCCCAAGTAGACTTCAAATAATTTTTCCATAGGTAGCTTGCAAATGTTGGAGGTGTGATGGAAAAGAGGTAACTGGGAACGGTTTACTATTGAAATGTCGAACGGCACTACATCGACTGTACTATAGTCGAACACGGAAATTCGGAAATAGTAATGTCGATGACAAAAATCTAGGACTGTGTTTTAATATGGATCGAGGTAGGGGAGATGTTATTCAGAACTACAAACATCTCCCCTACCTCAACCCATGTTAAAACACAGTCCTAGATTGTTTTTTTGTCGTCGACATTACTATTTTTGAACTTCCGTGTTTGACTATAGTACAGTCGATGTAGTGCCATTCAACATTTCAATAGTAAATCACTGGGAACATATTTTTGGAAGTGTAATGAGTTAGCAGACTTTAAAAAATTCCATGCAGACTACACTATCAGAAATAGTGGGTGAACAAATTGGTATAAGTAAGGAAATTCTTTTTGAGCTATGATACAGAATATGAATTGCCTAGACATAGTAAGGCCTTGCTGAGTCTAATTATGGTGGCTGCCAAAAAAGCAACTGAACTAGAAGTAGTGAATATTGTAACAGATAAAACCACTGGAAATGGTATTGTTAGAAAAGGGAAGAAGCGAATTACATAGAAAAAATGGGAATTGTGGGAACAATACATGCAGAATAACATTTCGGAGGAGGAATTAGGTTTAAAAGAAGGCAGGATTTGAATGAGCTATGCAATATTTGACTGACCATGACTGCAGAGGTTATAAGTAATGTATAATGTTTGCAACTAAAAATTGTCCGGTTTGTTTTCATTTGTATAAGTGTACAGTTGCCTACGTCATAAGTGATTGATGGAGATTTCTTGTTTAAAAAAAAATATTGGCAGCCCAGGATAGCAGACTGTACACACTGGCTTACAAAATCCATTGAATATGTCAGAGAAACAGACAAAGGCAGGTTTTGTAAAACATAATTGGAAATGGTCACACATCTTGTTGCTGGGTGTGATACACTAAGAGCAAGAGGGCCTGTATACTGAAAGGTATAATAATGTGGCAAGACTGTTGCACTGAGGATTATGCAAACATTGCAATGCTTCTCAGCTACTTCAGTATTATACATATGAATAAACATGGGCCACAATGCATTACAGAAAATTATTACTTTTATACCATTTGGGATCACACATTACCAACAGTTGAAAAAACTGATGTGAGAAAACCAAGAAAAGAAGACAAAAGTAGCATTGATCACTGAAATTGCTACACCCAGTGATTACACACTCTTATGTAAAGAGATGCACAAAGTCATAAAATACCAGGATTTACAGGCAGAAATGAGGAAGGGATACCTGGAGTTCCAGTAGTAGTAGGAGCAATGGGTCTCATAATAAAGAATTTATAGTCTTATTTAGATATGCTACCCATAACTCGGTGTGAACTGCAGGAGTTAATTCTGGGAACATTGCGGGTGCTGCAAAGAGCACTACTGGCTAACATCAAAGATTGAAACAATACTCATTTCATGAACTTAATCATACTTTGACTTAAGAATGGGGTTAATTCCTGTCATGGTATTAGAAACCCAAAAGACTTGGAGAAATTAAACCAATGGTTTAGGCTCTGAAGGCGGCAGGGGCCACCTTGAAACGGATTAATATTAATATGTATAGACATGCGATTGTGGGACTGCATACTTATCTGCTTACCTTGTCAGATCTAAACATAGTGAAAGTTTTAAAATGTGAGAAGTCTTAAGATGACCTTTCCACTTAGTTTAGCAGAAACATTCAGTTGAGAAGCTGAAATGGAAATCAAACCAGAAGAAGACAAAAATCAGATTGCAACTGAATGTGACAAAAGGATCAGATGAGAAGAAAAGAAATGTGGAAAAGCTGTAAATGTAGTGATGATTATTGAAAACTCCTGAATAGTCTCTCATTGCTCAGGGTTTGATGCAGGAATGGTGAAGGAGAGGTGAATTTAAACCAAAAGATGAAAGGTTAATATTGCAGCCCAGGATAGTGAACTATATACACATTGGTTTACAAAGTCCATTGGACATGTGGGAGAAACAAACCAACGCAGGTTCTGTAAAACAGAACCGGAAACAGTCGCACACTGCTGAGTGTGATGCACTAAAGACAGAAGGCTTATATACTGAAAGGCATAATTGTGTGGCAAGACTGTTGCATTAGGCATTGTGAAAACACTACAATACTGAAATAGCATTGGAAATGTGAGCCACAAAGCATTATAGAAAATAATGTTTATATCACATGGGATCACCCATTACCAATAGTTCAAAAAATAGATGCGAGAAAGACAGATGTTAGTAGTCCACAGAAAAAGACAAAAGTAGCACTGATAATCGAAATTGCCACACCCAGTGAATACAGTGTATTGCGTTTAAAAAGAGAGACAAAGACATAAGATAACAGGATTTACAGGCAGAAACAAGAGCAATGTGGAAGAAAGATACCCAGACAGTTCCAGTAGTAGTAGAAGCCATGAGTGTCATAAAAAAATAATTTACATTCTTTAGATATGCTATGGATACATGTATTCTGACCATATTGCTGGTGCTATGAAGAGCAGTTTTTGCTAATATCAAAGATTGAAACAATACTAACTTCATGAATGTTAATCATTCCCTGACTTAGGAATGGGATCCATTCCCGTCATGGTATTAGAAATCAGAAAGACTTGGAGAAGTTAAACCAATTAAACCACAGCATAGCTTGAACTATGTTTCCAGGTGTATCCTCCAGCAAAGCAGCAACTCCTGCAGTTTGTCTACTTTTACCCTTTCAATAAATAGCCAGCCTGTCAATATTTCCCTAAACGGAATCTTCTGTAACTATGAATTTTAAATGGTGCCCTTTCTGTTTCCACAGTAATCTATTTTTGGGGAGGTTCCACAACCTCCTGCTCAAACAAGTTGTCATATTACTTTAACAGAATCTTCAAGCAACCAACTGTGCAACAGTGCAGACAGTCAAGAAGCAAGGCTTGGTTCTGTCTCCAGGCTGCAGTACATCTGTGCAATGGCAAATGCAGTTATTTACTATTTTACTTATTTTTCTTTGCATATTACAAGTGTAATACAGCAGCTTTTACATTAAACAATTCTGCACATGCATTTTTAAATGCCATGCACTTCTAATACTGCTAGTTATTGCCTCATGCATTTTATTTGAAACGATGATAATATTTTCTGTAATATAGCTTTCACATCTCCTTTCTCCCTAGACAAGAGTGACTTAGGAAATGAAACTAATTTATTTTGAAGTCATGCTACCCATTTTTATGTGTAGAAAGGCCATCTACATGTGCATTATTGACATGGCTTCTTTGTCCGATCATCCTGCTCTAGGACTGCAATCCCAAACTCAGTTGCTCACTAACTGTATTTAAGATGTCTGAGAGGATATCATCTGCTACCACTGAATTTCCTTGCTTAGAGATCCCTCACTATTCCCAATATGCATATGATGTCCTTTGTTGGCAAAAGTCTACAGTTCAGGCAAACTACTGAATGCACTTCTCCCTTAAAAGAAACCGCTTTAATTAAATCCACTAGCACATTTTTGAAGCATTTACTTGTGTAATAAATTCCTGACTATAATCAAGACTATAATAGGTGGTGCACTCAAGGCTTCCTTAAGCTTTTGGCATGCCTGCTTATAGTCTGGTATCCAATTAACATTTGCTGGTGTGCATTTTAAGTGTAGTTTGAGTGGAGTGGCTGTGTACACTGCTGGGCTACAGCTTTCCATAATATCCCACTACTCCAAAGAATATCTTTACCTGCTTTTTTTTTTTTTTTATTAATCAAGGTAGGCCATACCTGGAAAGCTTTCTAGTATGGCAGGCTCTGGACAGATTTTGCCACCATGACCAGACATCGAAAGTAAGCTACCTCTGTCATTAATTCATTTATTTATTTATTTTACATTTGTTAACCAGGAAAGTCCGACTGGGCACATGTCCTTTTTCAGTGGAGGCCCAGGGAGAAAAGCTCCATGTACACAGTAAAATATTACATTAGACAGTTGATATACAGTTAGATTACATGCAATCATATGTAGTATCCATATACTTTTTCTATTAATAATGCTGTTGAAAAATAATCCCTTAAAAAGGAGTTTAGACATCAAATCCTTCAGAGTATTTGGGATATATGTACATTATAAAATAGCTGGTAGGATGCAATATGTATAAATAGTAGATTGGATAGGAAGGATTCCGGGGAGAGAGGGTAGGTATAGACAGGGAAATAATGAGCTGAAAGTGATGGAGAGTAGCAGGTAGTAAGGTCTAAAGGTAGGGTAAGCAGGAAGGTCGCAGACATATAGAGGAAGAGGAATAATTCAAAGGGTATAAATAATAATAGTAGTGGTAGGTGTGCTGTACATAAAGTCCATTGGATATAGGAAAGGGAGATGTAAGAGGAGAAATGATACTGGGTAGTAGAGCAAGGAAGGAGTAGTAGGGTGGGAAATAGAGAGAGAGATGTATTGGTAGGCTGAAAGTACGAGAGAGATGTATTGGTAGGCTGAAAGTACTAGAGAGAGATGTATTGGTAGGCTGAAAGTACGAGAGAGAGATGTATTGGTAGGCTGAAAGTACGAGAGAGAGATGTATTGGTAGGCTGAAAGTACTAGAGAGAGATGTATTGGTAGGCTGAAAGTACGAGAGAGATGTATTGGTAGGCTGAAAGTACGAGAGAGAGATGTACTGGTAGGCTGAAAGTACTAGAGAGAGATTAGTCCGAGGTGTTGCAGTTACATAACCAAAGAAGCAAAAATAGGGTTTTATGGCTTTTTTGAAGAGGGTGAGGGTAATTATAGTTGTGATATTGGGCAGGAGGCTGTTCCACTACTTAGCAACCGAGTTACTGTAGAGGGAAGTGCCGGCGGAGTTATTGTTTCTTGTTACCTCTAGTAGGAGTTTCTCATTTGATTGTAGAATTCTAGGCTTGGTGCTTGGGTGAAGTAGCTTTTGTAGAGCAGGGATTTAGTGTGGGCAGTGAAGACGTTTGTGAGTTGTTATAAGTTGGTTATAAAGAATGAGGTTGGGAAGTTCCAGACAATCAACAGCTTTTAGAGGACTACAGTGATGTGTTCGATGGAGTATATTTGTTGCTAGTTTGGCAATATTATTATAGCAGGTTTGAAGAATGACAAGGTCTGATTTTCTGAGATTGGTGAATATTGGTGATGCATATAAGAGTGCAGAAATAATGTGGGAACGTGCAATGGTGGGTCGGGTCGAGTCGGTTAGGAACTGTTTTTTCCTGTGTAGCATGGCAAGTTTTTTATTCACTTTTTTTGTGGTGGTGGATATATGTATGTCGAGCTTCAATTGGCTGTCTGTGATAACCCCAAGTAGTTTTGCGTGAGTGATATGATAGTGTTACTGGAGGTAATGTTAAAGTTAATAGTATAGGAAGAGTGATGTGTGGGTGGAGAAATAATAAGCGGAGTCTTATTGGGGTTTAGTATTAAATGTGAATCTGACAGCCAATGCTCAACAGCAAGAAAAGAGGATTGTGTTTGGTGGTGGAGGGTCTCAGAGGAGGGAGAGGTGCAGATGAGAGTGGAATCATCTGCATATTGTATGATGGAGGCATGGAGTGTGGCTGTGTGTAGTTTGTTGGTAAAGATAGAAAACCGTAGTGGCCCAAGGATTGAACCTTGTGGGATCCCAAGTGACACTGGTAGAAGTGAGGAGAGTTCCAGTTGCCATCCTACTGCCTGTTAAATAATGTTTGAACCAGGAAGTGGTAGATGGGCTCAGATTTAAATCTGCAAGTGTGTCGATGTGTTTGTCATGGTTTACCATAGCAAAGGCCTTGGAAAGGTCTAAGAATATAGCTGAAATGTAGCTACCATAGTTTGTGTTTGTTGACCTGTGTGTGTAAAGGACATAAGAGCTGTAGTGGTGCTGTTGTGTTTTAGCTAGTAGATTATGAGGGTTTAGGAAAGTTAAGATCTGTGTGTGTACACATCTTTCCAGGATTTTGAATAATGGAGAGAGTATGGCGATTGATTGATAGTTGGTTAGTTCTTTGGAGTTACCTCGTTTGTGAAGTGGGGTGATGTAGGTAATTTTCCAGAGGTGAGGAACTAAGCTTTCAGTTATAGAGCAATTAATGAGGATTGTTATGGGATATGCAATAGCAATGGCAGCAAACTTTGGGAATTCAGATGGTAGACTGTCTACAGAGAGGGCTGTAGGTTTAAGTTTTGTAAGCATCTTTTTAATAGTGGAGACTAGAACAGGGTGTTCTTCTTGTTTCACTGTTGCAGTTATTACATTTGGGTAATCTGCTGGCAGGTTTCCCTCAGTCGGCCTGATTAACTGTCTTGGGTCCTGCAGCAGTTGCTGTCCCTTCTTCCATGACGTCAGGTCATTGGGGGTTTAAAACATGCAGCCAACGCCATTTTAATTGGTCTTTCTTGCCGCACGGTGCCTGAAGCAGAAGCAGTTCGAAAGTGCCGGTCGGCCGACTCCTGAAATTTTTGTTTTCGAGTTTCAGAACCGAAGACTTCAACCTAAAGCTAAGTACCCCGTTGGGGAAACTTTTTCTTACTCCTTACCGATGTCAGTAAAAGTTAATAATTGTATTACTTGTGGGAAGCAAATACCTCATAAGGATTTTTATTTGTACTGTATTCCTTGCCTTGGCCCTGACCACAACTTGCTTTGCTGTTGTTTTTGTGCTAAATTTAATTAACGCACTATTAAGCGTCGGTATATTTTTGCTTCAGAATATTTTGGCTCAAGATTTAACTATCCAGAAATGTCGTCGGTTAGCAGTCCAACTACCGGAATACGCAAAAAACGCAAAGAAAAAGAGACAGATAGTCTAGGTCCAAAACTGGCGACGAAGCTTCTCCTAAGCCAGTTGCCGGTTCGCCGTTACTCATTGATGCACTTTTGCAGCCTCTGATACCTGCTACTTTTGATTCGCAGGCCTCTACTGAGACCGATTCGGAGTCCGGTATGCCGCAAGATACATTGAACCCATGGATGTCTCTACCTTAGATGGGTCCAGAGCCGCTGAGCAGGTACCAGCTTCTGAGGGTGTTTTCAGGCCTAAAGATTTTTATATTAAACTGAAGCCATTATCAAAACCGAGGCCAAAATCAATTTCTGTGTCTAAAAAAAACGAAGCTTGAGCCACGTGCACAGACCCCTATGCCTTAAAAACAAATTATCAAAATGGCTGAAGATTTAATTACCTTGATCAGGGGTCCCCTTCCCACACCTGCTAAGAGGCCTAGGCAAGGCACTGACTATGAATCATCAGATAAGGTTTCTATTTCTTCTGATCAGGAATTATCTATTCCACCTTATGAGGATTCTGATACAGGAGACTCCATCCCTTCTGCTTCTCCTCCTGAGGATTTTTCTTTTGGAGAAACTTTGCATACCTTAAGGGAACACTCACTGGGAGAGTCAGGATTCCTCAGAATCTAAAAAGAGGCTTAGGGATTTCCTTCTTCCTCAGCATAGGCCTTTGGCTATACCCCATGTTTTAGACATTGTTGATGATGTTTTCTCGGAATCCATCATGACTTCTGATTCCCTGCTTCCGGCTCCTAGTAAGCCAGACAGATATTACAGGGTTCCTGACTCCCACAAATTCCTTTTTAAAAACCCTACTGCTGATCCTGAAACCATTTCTCAGGGTCCAAAGGGCGGTAAGGCTTCTACTGCTAAAAATCCTACCCCTTCTGATACAGACTCCAGGGCGCTGGATAGATGGGGTAAGAAGGTTTACACGTCTGCAACCTTGGCAATCAGGGCTTTTAACTGTCAATTTCATATGCTTAAATATCAGAAGCATGTCATGGGCTTACATAAACAGAAAATTAAGTTGATTTCTGACTGTGTGGAAAATAGAGTTGCAGGATTTATTGCATTCAGCTGAACAAGTTGAAAAGCATACTTTGCAATGGGGTTTTGATTCCTTGGAGGCCTCTTGCAGGGCCGCTGTAACTGGATCTGTTTTAAGAAGGCATGCTTGGCTCAAGGAGCAAAATCCGCCTGATTATGTTAAAGCAAAATTGTTGGATGCTCCTTTACAACAGGACAGTCTATTTGGTAATAAGGCAGAAGAAGTTTTGAAAAAGATGGAAGAGAAAGCTAAATCTATGCAAACTGTAAAAGATTTTCTACAAGTGCAGCCACCCAGGTTCAGTAGGCATAGGCCTACTAAGAACTGGTCCTTTCCAGTATCCACCAGAGCTGCTCAGGTCAAACCCAGACACTCCAAAGGCTCCAGGTTTCAATCACAAGGAACTTATAGAACAAAACAATGGGGTGCCTCCACCTTCAAATCTGGAAGTAACAAGGCACCTTCCTATGGTAAACAGTCTCAATAACTTTCCTCTGCAATCACCAATCACTTATCTTTTGGCCGCCCCTTTGGGGGGAAAACTGGCACTTCATGCAAGAAATTAGCAACTAATTACCCAGGACAAGTGGGTTTTAAATATAGTATCCCAGGGATACAAATTTCATTTTCACATGTTGCCAGGCCCAGAAACAAGTTATGTCCCTCTTGAATATGGAGGCTATTCAACCAGTACCAGAAGAGGTAAAGGGACAAGGTTTCTATTCAAGACTTTTCCTGGTACCCAGAAAAGACAAATCATGGCGTCCAATTCTGGACTTATCCAGTCTAAATACATTTCTGGACATTCCGAAATTCAAGATGCTGACTTTACAACAGTTACTGCCTATGCTAGGCAAGGATGCCTGGCTGGTAACTCTAGACTTAAGAGGCTTGCCTGCATATCCCAATCAGGGAATCTTGCCGAAGATACCTCCACTTCAATGCAGGCTATTTGCATTACCAGTTCTCTCCACTGCCCTTTGGCTTATCTACTGCACCCAGGGTCTTTGCAAAGTGCCTGGCACCAGTAATCGCATTTTGCAGACAAAGAAACCTTCAGATTTATCTTTACCTGGACGATTGTCTAATTCAGGCAGAAAACAAGGACACTCTTCTAAAACATCTAGCGTTTGTGACAAGACTACTAACTTGTCTAGGGTACACCATAAACAAAAAGAAATCACAACTGGTACCCTCTCAGATAATTACATTCCTGGGTGCAAGCTTGAATACAGCTACCTTACCTTAAGCCAGAAAAACAAATTTAATTAATGACTTACTTCAAACAAGTGGCCACAAAAACCCAGCTATCTGCAAGACAAATTCTGCAGGCCTTGGGGTTCATGGCTTCCTGCATTCTAATAATTCCACATGCAAGACTGCATATGAGGAAACTTCAATGGTACCTAAAAAGCTTATGGAGTCAACATTGTCACAGCCTGGAAACAATGATTCCTATCATTCCTTGCCTGCAACAAGAGTTCCTATGGTGGGCAGAGGCCTGTCACCAAAACCAAGGGACTGTCATTCATTCCACTTTCTGCCACCCAAACCCTGACTACAGATGCATCTGATTATGTTTTGGGGGGGGGGGGCGCATCTGGCAGGGAGATGCATTCAGGGCCACTGGAGCCCAAATCAAATCACCTACATATCAACCAGAAAGAGATGCTAGCTGTACAGAATTCTCGGACAGCCTTCAACGACCATCTTCATCCAGGACAACTACTGATAAAGACAGACAACACCACAGTCATGTGGTACATAAACAAGCAGGGGGGTACCCATTCCTTCCTCCTTTGCAGACTAGCCATGGCTTTGTGGAACATGGCCTTGACGTCAAATACATCTACAAGCTAAATTCCTACCAGGAAAGCAAAATACTCTGGCAGACGAACTAAGTAGAAATCTTATAGACCCACACGAATAGAAACTGGATCCACAAATCTTCAGCATGTTGACACGCAAATGGGGGAGCCCAGACATAGATCTTTTTGCCTCACCCCAAAACTATCAGTTGGACAAATTCTGCACAAGAATTCATCACAAAAAAGCTTGGAAAGTGGATGCTGTATCCTTCAGTCTATGCCTTTCCCCCTCTGCCTCTGCTCTTCAAGGTCTTAGTAAAAGTCAGACAGGAAAAAACAAAAATGATTCTGATTGTTCCAGACTGGCCTCGCCAACACTGGTATCCGCTCCTACGCAATATGTCGCATCTTCCTCCGTGGTACCTGCCTCAGACACCTTCTCTCCTGTCTCAGTAGAACTATCAAATTCTGCACACTCTGCTCCAAACTCTGAATCTTGCAGCATGGCTAATCAACTAATTTCACCAGTTACATCTCTCAGTAAACCTGTGATGGATGTCATTTTGGAGTCTAGAAGGCCTAGTACTAGAAAATCTTATGCTGATAAATGGAAAAGATTTTGTGCCTGGAACCAAGCACAAGGAAATAAGCACAGCAATCAGATTCTGCAATAGTTAACTGAGATGCTTCACAAGGGCCTATCTTTCTCTTCC
>NC_056745.1:209168287-209180787 GCF_019279795.1 Protopterus annectens
TGTCAGGAACCCATTAAATCAATTCTGACCTGTTGCTTCTGTATCTGCCTGGTGCTCTACAAGGTGGGTAAATCCTGGCTTAGCAGTGAATGCCTCTAGACTTGCCTAACACACATTGGATTTGTAGAGCCTAGGTTGGGGATAGTTGCTGTGACAGCATTGCCTCTTCCACTGAGGTGTTAGTTCAAGCCTCACTGAGGATATTTATGACCAGTTTTCCCTCTTATTCTTGTTACTCATGGCAAATACCTAGTACTGGAGCCTCTGTGTCCTGGTAGAGTTTCATCATATTGACATGATGGAAGTTGTGCTTTTACCTTCTGCCTAGCAACTCCGCCACATAATTGATTTTGCTTACTTTTCATACTCCTGCCAAATAGGAACAATTGTCTTTTGTCTGACTATATATTCTGTGGCCCTCACTATAGAATCCTAACTGATTTTGCTTTGCACTCTGTCCCTGCTGTCTTATCAGTTTCTCCTTCACAGTCAGTCACCCCATTTGTTCCCCAATACTGGGATGAGGGTCATCTGGGAAGAGTCTTCATTCAGGAAGCCATCAGGGGTGGTTAGTTTTTCATATTTTTTTCCATTGTCCCTCATGCATGCACCCAGTGAGGTCTAGGGTGTCACTCTTCTTATGTGCATTATGAAAACGTTGAGGCTTGAGTGTTCATTTAAATAGTTTATTGTATACAAACACATCAGGATGGATGGCAAGAACTTTAAACTTAAATTAACTGACTACATACCTGCATGCTCTCACTTTGGCTGTCCACTCAAAATGGCACTCTGGCTTGCATGTGCTTGGTACTTATATGTGCTGACTCGCTGGAAAGCTTCTTAAAGGTATATCACACACACACTGATCTACATCCTCCATCTTTGCTGAACTGTTTCATATAAACAATGACATTTGAATAGGCATGCAAATATACAGACACTAATAAAGAAAAACAACAGAATAAAGAAAAACAACAGTCATGTCCAGGTTGCCGTGTATCTGGAACTAGGTTTTGAGATGCGACCTGATCTCATAACATAATAGTTATTGAAAAATTATATTGAGCTGCTTACTGCTTACTTGCTTGCTGTGATGGATTTGAAGTCTTCTTAAGACGCACAGTCTTGCTGTGCTGTTTACTGCTGAATCAGAGACACATAGCTTTGCATGACTCCATCTGTAGTCTGTTTAAAGCACCAAGCCTTTCAAATTGCACACTGATAAAGAAATATATTTTGCAGCTATAAGCACAGTTGCAGATAACTTATTTTATAACAAACCACACGTAGTCTGTCAGATTTGTAGCATATATTTACAAAGTTTTCCTTCATTACAGATATGAATGATGACTTCTACAAAATACCTCTCTCTGTCCTTCTCTCACATAACTGAATTACTACAATAGCTATATACAGAGCTAGTCACGCACACAAGAGATTGTTATTTCCTCTTGATATATTTTTCTGGCCTTCTATGGGAAGTCACATAATGTCTGTTTTTAGACTTTTCTATTGTCCTTTGTGATTTAAGCACTTTTGCTGATGTGAGGATGCCATTCTGAAATTAAACATCTGTATAAGCTGTTCCTACTGGAAAAACATCACGTCTTGCTGAATTTATAAAAAAGGATATCTGTTAATTGATATTTGTTCTACAAACATGAGAAAATCATGTAATGCTTGTTTTCCAGTATTGCTTTGTTAGGCATTTTCTGATGCTGTGAAGAGAAGCCTGTCTGTTATACATATAGTATGAATGCACATTGTAAACTCTATACATATATTCAAGCAAACTTTTTCTTTCAGCATATTTACAACAGAATTAATTTCAGCCGTATATTCATAATATCTAACAATTCCCTCTGTTTTTAAACATATTCAAAACATTCTATATAAAAAACACATTAAGAAACAAAACCTTTAGTCTTTTTTGATACAAGTCAAAATGCAATTTTACATAATACAATGAAAACCTGTATTACTACCAAACCTGAATGTATTTAACAACTTTTTCTTTTGCAGACCATTCTGTGAAAATATTTCATCAGTTATGAGCTGTGTCTGTTTTAATTTTACTTGATTAATTTATTCTTTTGCAATCACAGAATTTAATTTATGACTTAGGACTGTTCCATTAACTCTTTGCAACTGTTGAATTAACTATAAGAGACAATAACTATGTGCTACTGCAAGCATTTATACACTGCTGAAAATATACAGTTTTAATGTAATTTTAACCATCACATTGTGATCATGTCTCTGAACTGCTCAATAACATCTTGGTAAAATACTGAACTGGGCTTAGATAACATTTGAAAGCAATTATTTTACTGGGGTAAAACCAGTGATGTTACAACTTGACAAATTACTTTTGAACGTATTACAATGTATTCTGATCAGTATGTATTTACACAGACTATTTGCTGTTCATGCATTTCAATCTAGTAGGTACCCTAGACCCATTGTTTTCTTTAAATATGTTTTTTCACACATTCATTACTAGACATTAATCTCATTTGTACTGAAATTTTCTACATTTGTACATACAAAGACTGTAAAGTACATTTAGTCTAATCTTACAAATTTAATAACATTAATATTGAGCAAAATCTTGGAAAATATTCATGTCTCTTTAGAAATATCTAGTGGAACTGGCACCAAATGCATATGTCATGTTATTTTAAACTACATACTCAGCAATTAAAAATATTCATGCATTTTTATACCATTGTTTTGTCAAAAACATATTGAAATAGTGACCATTCTTGCTATTAGAAACATTTATGCATTTTGCATATCTTTATTCTCTCTTGTATAGCTTTAATAAAGCAATTTTAAATCATCTCTTGTTTTTTAAACCATCTCTTGTATAGCTTTACAATTTAGCAGGTTGTAAATACAATTTAATTCTAAACAATACAATAATAACCATTATGATAGCTATTAACAACTTGTAAAATATCTTATCCTGTCAGGTTTAATTCAGTTTACCAGTATTTCTAATACACTAATACCTGTTTTTTCCTCCCCTAAAAGAGTATTGTCAAGAAGGAATGAGATATTATTTTCTGCAGCTTTATTTCAGACCCTTGCTGTTTATTTTTTCTGTAGCTTTATTTCAGACCCTTGTTTATTTTTTCTGTAGCTTTATTTCAGACACTTGTGCAGTACTGCTTATACAGTCAGTGTAAAACTGAGAAAGTACCCCTCCCCTTGTAGTACTGCAGCACTATTTACCTGCTTTATGCTGTGAGAGTAGAATGTATGTCAGCCTAACACTATGGTTATACATTTATTTTATTAAATTATGGACTTTTGTCTGATCTGATTTGATAATTTTTTATAAAGCTTTTGCTGTTCACTACCACTAGTAGGCATTTACACCCTCCTGCACAATTGTTTTGAACTGTATGTATACTATAGCCCATTTGCTGGCTGTACTTGATGCAACTGCATTTTTTTTTTTTCTTTTAACATTTACTTGCAAACAGATTATCAGTGACATCTATGCACAATTGTGACATTTTATTACAATTACCAAATAGTGTTGCATGTAAACATTTTAACAATTATGTTTTAATAACAATGATGCTTTAGAAAAACTCAAACTACTTGTCTGGCAATCAGTCTTGTTTTTTATCTTATCTTTTTAACATTTTTTGTAACTATTCATCTAGTCTAGGAAGGTCTGAGCTCACATTTCATACTCTGTAAACTATAGTTAATTCTTTTAATGTGATTTGCATAACTATGCATTTATACTACATTATGGATTTCAGTATTTTTTTTATTTATTTATCTATTTAACTGTCCTGCCATTAATTTTACAAAAACTGTTTGACAAATACCATCTGTGAATTTCATTTTAAAATTTAGAACGTTAACTGTTTGGTGTTACTATACAATTATAATAGATATTAGCTTAATTAACATATGTTTATGTTTATATTTGCTGATGTCTGCCTTTTGCTTTTGTGTATTGTAAACAAATGTACTCTAGATGAAAAGAACATACATGCATGTCTGTCTTGTATCTGTATATCTTTATACAAGCATGTCAGTCTTGTGACTTTAAATCTTTATTCTTATTAACTATTTTCATTTAATTTTTATACACTAGAACCATTTTGTTTACCTTTTGACTGTGCTAAGAATGGCAGTCATATGCTTTAATTTACTGTAGTACTGATAAATGTCTTGCTTTAACTGAATGAAAGTAAAACATTTGAGAATGATTTGTCCAGACATCAGATCTTACCATCCTACCATGTATGTTTAACCATTTTCAAAACATAAACATATTATAAAATATATTTCTTTTGCACAGATTAACTGTGTATGCAGGAAGTTCCCAGTCTCTGTCAGTTCAGCTAATTTATTTCCTTTATCCTGCAACTGCTGTTGAATTTCCTGTAATGTTGTATGGTCTTTCTGACATTCTTTAGTAAGCTGTTCTGCTGAATTTGAAACTCCTATGCCCTTTTGAAAAGATGTGTGTATAACTTGTCTAAGCTTCCTGAACTCATTGTGTCTGTCTTTTTTAGAAGTTTACTACATTCCTTTGTAACAAAATGTACTAGGGGTTCTATCAGTAACTGATTTGACTCACATGTGGTGTCAGGACATAACTGTTCAACATCAGAATGTAATGGAAACACTTTACCCTTAGTTAATTCTTTATCATGAACAGATCTGTCTTTACAGTCTATTTTTTAGCAATATGATGCAATACTTTTTTATGGCATAATACACAAAATGCAGTTTTTGTTGAAGCACACGATAAACATTTGTCATATTCCACATGGTTTTCTTTGAGATACCAGTCAAATATTGTAATACATTTGCATAATGCCTTACTATCAACCTGCCCTAGTAAGGTTTTACATTTACTAATGTGCTGTGTATACCAACATAGCAATTTACTAAAGTTTGGTTTACTCCTGCATGAATTATAAATAATATCCATACTGTCTAAGAATATACAAACTGTCTAAGAATATACAAACTGTCTAAGAATATACAAACTATGTAAGAATATACAAACTGTCTTAAGAATATACAAACTGTTTAACATCCGCCACGATAAATATGTGACACAGAAAAAAGTCGTACCAGTTAGCAAGAAAACAGGTGACCAGGCTGCTGTTGCTGATGGCTAGAAATTTTTCAGAGTCACTTGAGAAGCTGGTGAAGCACAACAGGCAGTGGACTGCTGTACAAGTGGACATTCACCTTTTCTTGGAGAATTTATTGCACTGCGACTTTCTTGAACTAGTCTCACTCTGGATTTTAGACGTCTAAAAAACTTTACTACTGCAAGCTGCATAAACTGGAATACTTCTCTTTAGGATTTACACATACGTACAAATGTTAGTTACTGCAATTTGACTGAAGTGACCCTCTGCAGGACTTAGCATCACTCCAACTGTGTTTGAATGCAGATTGTAGGTTCAAATGCAGGCTAGCTTTTGAAAAATTATATGAAGCTTACTTGCTTCTTGCTGCTGCTTGCTGTGAGATTTGAAGTCTTTGGCTGGATTCTGCTAAAATTCAAAGTCTGGTTATATTTGCATCCACAGTCTGTTGCATACAGAAACTTGCAGAATATGCACTGATGAGAGAATATACTTTGTAGCATCAACTTTAGAGAGCAGTAACAAATAACTTTTTATAATAAACCAAACGGACCAACGTTGCAGCTTAAAAGTACTGTTCCAACTTTACTTCTCATATAGAACAGACGATGTGAGAGATCTAACATTTACCTCAGGACAAATGAGTCCCTACCATACCTCTAACATAACTAGATTCATACAGCTCTTCATATACACTTTTAGTCATGCATAAACATCTGCATTTCCTCTTGATATTCTATTTTGGAGAATTGCTCATCCTGTAGAAACAATACTAAGCTTCCTTGTTTAACAATGTCTTGTAAGAGACCAGCTTTTCTGACAGTGTGAACATCCTGTATTCTATTTGGATCTTTGTACAAAAACATCTGTTCTTTTGCCAATGCTGATAACAGTGTCCTGTTGTCCATGCAGAAAAACATGTTTTTGAGGAAACGCATTGTTCTGACAGTGTGAACATCCTGTATTCTATTTGGATCTTTGTATAAGAACATCTGTTCTTGTGCCAATGCTGATAAACATGTCCTGTTTTCCATGCAGAAAAACATATTTTTGAGGAAACACATTGCCACAGTGTCATTGTCCATTCTGTAAAAGCAGATTTTGCATTTTTGCTCTTGCATACGTCCTGTTTTTAAGTCTGTAAGGGAAAAATGTCCTTTCAGCAGGTTCCTTATTTTCCAAGCCATGGTCATTTAGTATGATTGCTGATCACATATTACTAAACTCTGTTTCTGCATTTAAGCAAGCTTTTTCTTTCAGCATATTTACAACAGAATTAATTGCAGCCTTATATTCATAATATCTAACAGTTATAATTCTGTTTAGCAATAGAGACTGTCACTAGGGAGTGCGCTGCTTGAGGAGCCTCAGGATTTTCTCAGGAATAGGATTGCTAATGGAATGTCCTCTGGAACAGGAACATTGGACAAGTCACACTGAGGACTAGAGTATCTGTCACAGGCAAGATGCTGTAACACTGGTTCAGACACTGGTAACAAATGTTTATGATTTTGTCTGAATT
Source organism: Protopterus annectens (assembly GCF_019279795.1). Taxonomy (NCBI): domain Eukaryota; kingdom Metazoa; phylum Chordata; order Ceratodontiformes; family Protopteridae; genus Protopterus; species Protopterus annectens. The sequence continues at coordinate 209,174,948 of NC_056745.1, forward strand.
CCATTCCTTGTGATTCCACAATATACCATCTCTGCTCTTTACGGCTTTGTTGTTCTTAGCACATGGAACCAATAAAATTACTGCAGGTTGGTAGTGTGGTTCTGGTTTCTGTCAACATAAGTTTCTAGGCAGGTGAACCAAGATGTTTATCATGAGGAATGTTTGAGATTTAACAGTTTGAGAAAAACATTGGTACTGTCACATCTTGAGTTCACTAACAGCTATTTTGCACTTTGAACTACATGTTCAGCCAAGCTATTTGACTGAGGGTATTCAGGACTACTTGTAATATTAACAAAGTCCCACTCTTCTGCAAATCTCTTGAACTGCTGACTAGGTAAACTGTGCACCACTGTCAAAAATAACTGTGGACTACCATGGACAGAAAAATGTCGCTTCAACTTGGTAATGACAGTACTGGAAGTTAGGTTGGGAAGTAGGTCAATCTTGAACCAATTTGAATAAGAGTCTACAAACACCAAATAATGTTGACCATGCCACTCAAAGATATCTGCGGCTACTGTCGACCAAGGTAGTACTTTCTCAATATCTCTTGACATAGAAGGTCCGAATACTAGACCTCTTGCCCTTCTTTTGATAGAATTGGTTTCTGGGTGGCAATGATGCAAAATCTTGATGTACTCTTGTTGCAAGGATTTTGGAACAATCACTTTAGGACCTTTCTTGAATATACCATTGTCTGACAGAATCTAATCTCTGTATGGAAAACAAGATTGCACTTCCACTGGTTGGTAAACAAGATTGCTTTGAAGGCCATCCTTGACTGATAAAGTGGTTAAGCTTCTGGAGAATTTGATCTGAAGCTGTGCAAGTTCTGAGCTCATCAAGATGTGTAGAAGAAAAATTTCTCACTTCATATCTTCAAAATCAAGTTGCTCATTGTTATGCCATTCTGTGGGTTTCATGGGCAATTTGGATAAAGTATCAGCAAGATAAAAAAGTTTGCCTTTTGTGTAGACAATACTGAAATTGTATTTTTGCAATTTGAGCATCATGCATTTCAGTCTAGCTGGAGCTGTATGCATAGGCTTTCTCAAAGTAGTAACTTGAGGTTGGTGGTCAGTTTCAATCTGGATAGGTCGACCGTAAATATAATCATGAAACTTCGAACATGCAAACATAATTTTCAAAAGCTCCTCCTTAATCTGGGCATATTGCATTTTGGTCTGGGTAAAAATTCTCGAAGCATAGGCTACTGGTCTATCTTCTTGAAGAATTACTGCACCTAGACCAAATGTAGAAGCATCACAACTGGTTTGTGAACATCATAGTAGCAGAGAGTTGGTGGGTTGGCAATTTTCTGTTTCAGGACATCAAATACTCTTTGGTGCTATTCTGACCATGACTATAAATTGCATCTTTGCGTGTCAGCTCTCTGAGCAGTGCTGAAAGTTGTCGTAAATCTGGAATGAACTTGCCTAGGAAGTTGACCATGTCGAGAAAAATGTTGTAGGGCTTGGACATTGTCCAGAGCTAGCATCTCAAGAATTGCTGTTTGCTTTGAAGGATCTGGTTGAAAGCCTGAACTGGTAAACAATGACCAACACAAGTAACTTCTCATGGCTTGAATTGCACTTGAGGATTCAGCTTAAGATTAACTTTGTGTGCTTTTTCCCGAACTTTCTTGAGATTTCTGGCATGTTTGACTTCCATTGCCTCCTACTGAATATCATCTACTATGAATACCATCTACTATAATAGCACAGATATAGCCAGAAAATTTGCTCCATCACACTCTGAAAGACTTCACTGACAGAATTTATTCCAAATGGAATTCTTAGAAATCTGTATCTTCCAAATGGCATACCGAATGTGATTAACAATGAAGATTTTCGGTCAAGCAAAATTTGCAAAAATGAACTCTCTGCATCTAAGACAGAAAAATCAGTGGTGTTTGGCATGACGGCAGCAACTTCTTTGACTGTGTGCATTAGATGATGAGGCCTTTTTTAATGCTTTGTTCCGATCTCTTGGATCAGTACATATTCTAATATCATCTGAGCTTTCTTATGAACTACTACCACAGAGGAAACCTATTCAGTAGGTTCTTCTATTGGACAAATTACTCCTAGCTGCACAATTCTGTCTAGCTCAGCTTTAACTCTCTTTTGCATAGCTACTGGAACTTTCCATGCTGGTCTGATAACTGAACTGACCTCTGGGTCTAACTTCTTAAGAGTATACCACTGGTAATTTGCCTAGGTTGTCTGCAAAAATATCAACATACTCAGAAAAAATAGTTTGGAGGAAAATGTAAGTTGTCATGCAGGCTTACATGGTGAATCTCTTAAGTAAAGTCAGTCCCATTCTCAAACTGTCTCTGAGGCCTAATAATGACTGCATGTGTGTTTTTACTATGAAAAATTGCAAGTCATAGCTGTTCCCAGCAGAGTAACATGAAAGCACTACTGAGCCTTCGGTTTGAATCTCTTCACACCATAAGCAACAAGCTTTGCATATTTTCTCAAATCAAGTTGTTCTGCAGCTTTTACCCTAGCAAATGTTTCCACTGACATAAATTGCACTTTCAGCCAGTATCTACTTTGAGCTCTATGGGGCTCCCATTAAACCAAACAGTACAAAAGATCTCATTCTTTACCCACAAATCTACTGCATTAACTGTTTTACCAAGCACAGACATACCATCAACATAAAAAGTAGGGTCACAGTTTCCTAATTGATTAACTTGCCTCTTGGAATGCCCCCTTTTAATAAAGGAATGTGCCTTATTTGATTTCCAAAACCTTTTGAAATGATTCCACTTATTGCGATAATGACGCTGCTGACCAAAACTAAGCACTTTTCTCTTTTGGGTTTCTGATTTCCACCACAATTACAACAGTTGACCATAAAGCTAGGAGGGGGCACATGGTTTGACTTTGCTGACTCACCCTTGTGCTTCATTGAGCATGCTCTGGAATTTGCTGGAAAGACTCTGGATTTCACAGGGACTGTTACAGGACCTGCAGTAGCTGCCTTGTGCTTGGGCCTGTTTCTTTTAACCACGTGCTTCATACTATCAACATGAGCTTTGTCACTGTCCCTTTGCTGTTCTCATTTGTAATTATATTTGTTTGCTTTTCTGTAAGCTTGTGTATCTCACAAATCTCAATGTCCTTATTTAAAGTTAAATCCCTGTATCGAAGCAAAATCTTCCTCACTGTGTCATTATTAATAGCACACACAAGCCTGTCTTTTATTAACTTGTCTCTCAAATCACCAATCTGCATGTTTTAGCCTCATTTCTTAAGTCAGTTTTATATATATGCTGCAAAAGTTTTGCCAGGTTTTAGATCCCTTGTGTAAAATAAGTGCCATTCCATTGTAATAGTCATTGGGGGTTGCAGATATCTCTAAATTTACATTTTAAGCACTCTGGGGGGGTCTTCACTTGTTTCATCCAGTACCATGATATGGCAGTCTTCCCCCTCCCCTGCAACACAGCAGGTGCATACACAAATGAATGCTCTCTTTCAATGGCCTCTGAACCAGCTAAAGTAAGCAGAATGGATGCTTTTGTATGCCTGTCTTTTTCAGAAAAAGCAGCCTGTATGAAAATATCATATTCCTGCTCACACACTCCAATTTTCTGCACTATTGTTATCAAACACAAGCAGTGCAGGTCTGCAAAACCCTTCTACCATGCGCACAGATTATAGTAAAACAGACTGCAAAATGGCCCTTGTAATTACGTTTGGACATTCACACACACCAGATACTTGTAATAATAATCAAATGCACAGTAAGCTCTTTGAAATACTGTACTCTGTGAAATATGCTTTGAAATAACTGTACTTTATGAAGTATTCTTTGAAATAACTGTACTCTGAAATAACTGCAGTGTAGTACTGCACACACTTGCAAACTTCGGGTATTTTGAACAGCTTTAGTTAATGTGAAAAAGTAGTACATAGCAAAAAAATATGGTTGCTTTCCCTTTTATGTGCACTTTATGAGACTCTGATATTGTTTGAAACATTTTCATAATTATTTTGAATATTTTTATCTATGTTGCAGTTTTGGACTTTTCTAGTTTAATAAGAAATTCATTTTGAGCATTCTGAATGCTTTGTTTTATATTTATAGCAAAAGAAATCATTTAAGCAAGTTTTAGTACCTGGAATTTGTTTCTGACCTGTTTTGTGAGTCGTTTGAGCAGTAGGGATGATCCACTCCTGTATATATTCCTCCAACTTTAACTGGTTGCCTCGTGGCTGTAGCTCTGGAACCCATTCTGATACCATGTCTCTCTTCTTATGTACATTAAGAAGATGTTGAGGCTTGGGTGTTCATTTAAGTAGTTTGTTGTATACAAACACATCAGGATGGATAACGGAAACATTGAACTTAAATGAGCTATCTAATTAACTGACTGACTACATACTTGCATGCTCTCACTCCGACTGCTCACTCAGAATAGCATTATTGCTTGTATATGCTCAGTACTTGTATACATGTACTGAATCTCTGGAAAGCTTCTTAAAGGTATATCACACACCCTGATCTACATAGAGGAGGGGCATGCAATGGCATGACAGTGGAGGATACATCACTTCCAAAAGGGGCGTTCCTTCCAGGCATCACTACCCCACCCCCTGAGGCATAAGCAGTGCGCTTCCTGGTCTTGGACAGTAAGTTAGCACTGCCCAAAGTGCTCCCAAATATATATATATATATATATATAACCTTTTCCTTCCTCCCTGGGAAAGGCAAGTAGGCCACACTCCTTCACTCCTCCCTCTCCCTAGCTAGTTTATCCAGTGCCAGAGCCACTAATCAAACCCCCAATTGCCTAGGCCACAGTTGGAAATCTTTACCCTTGCTATGGAGCCATGCTGAGTCGTACCACATTTTTCTGCTCCTGCTTCTGCTGTGCCTCTGCCAAGGTGCTCTCAAAGCTTAGTCCCCAAATTCAAGATTGCTTTGTAATAATCCCACTCAGTCATGAATTAAATCAGTGCAATATCCCACCCTCTGACCATACAATAACTCAGCAAATTAAAAAAGGTGGGATCTTGGGGTACCATTCCATACACAAAAATGATATGGGAAGATATTTGCCTCATATGTGCTTGAACTGGTCTGTAATTTTTCTTAGCATAGTTTTGAGAGTGGACTTTTAACCTCTCCAAAACTGTTTTGGATGGCAGTTTGTAATTTTCAACTGCTTTACCAAAAGCCATCACAAATGACCATTCAAACCAAAGATGGTGTAAAAGAGCATTTATTATTTCAATATAAAAAAAAAGAAGTAGAACAGACATTGTGTTTTAGTTTAGGTTGCAAAAGTATCACTAAATTCATGAATATAAAATTCATGTCTGACTTTATTAAATTTATGATATTAGAAAACAAATGGTTAAACATAAAGCTCTTAAGTCCTTTACACAAAGCCCTATATAATCTGTCCAAATAACTTCTAGATATTTGTATGTGGTCTGTTGTCTTACATATAACATAGTTTTGGACAGAACAGCTTCTTAAACAGAATTGAAGGAGAGAATATTTACTTTGGTGGTGGTAAATGAACTGGGCCTTCATACACTCTCAAGCCTAAACCCAGAGCACAAGAGGTAGGGTAAATGAAGAAAAAAGTGACACAATAAACATGTAGATCACACACACAATCACAAACCAGCCTGTATCACTTAAAAAGGATCCACAAAACTAGATTTATTCTTTTTTGAAAAAAAAAAGTATATGCATAGTTCATTTCCCATGTACTTAAGTTCATAGGTAAGTATTAGGGTAGCTGATCCTGTGGACAGTTTTAAGCCTAGACAGTTTTTCTTTGTGTTGAAATTCATCTATAAACCAGG
>NC_056745.1:209185787-209198287 GCF_019279795.1 Protopterus annectens
TTACGACCTAGAATTTAATATGTGCTACCACTATAAACTCTGTTCGAACAGTTTTTTTTTAATATATATTTAGTAACCCTTATGGCTCCAGAGGTATGCCCAATTGTTTGAAATACAAGGACATACAAGGGCATAACTTGATTTGTCAAAAGGGCCTGGATTTTATCAATTGGAAGTTAAGAATACAAACCTCAAGGACTTCATTGGAGTGAATGAGTTAAAATTGAGCACAGTACCATGATTTCAACTGACAGAAACACTCCATTGGCAAAAAATGTCTTCTGCCCATTTAAACAGCCCAGCACAAAACTAATGACTTGTTTTACTGTTAAGGCTTAGCAAGCATATTTATGGGCAACTTGTTGCATAGCTGTCAACCAACCAGGGGCACATCTCAACAAAAAAGGGACAAATCCAGTAAAAATCAGGGACACTTTTAAAACATTAGTTCTATTAACTTGAGACATTTAACAGAATAAGAGAATGTGAATTAATATACATTTCCTGAAGTAAAATTAGTCCTAATTATTATTTTTTTAAGTATAATTCGCCACCTTTTGTCCAAAATGCACCAGTGTTAGGAGAGATTAAGAGGGACAGAACTAAAATTTGAGTCAAAATTGGGGACAGTTGAGATGTATGACTTGTTGTGCAATACGGAGAGAGCATTTCAGAAGGCTTAGAATTTTCACTTGGAAGTGTTTGCATGGGTATTTCTATAACCCAAGCAGGTGTCTGAGAATTTTTTCTCTGGTAGATTGCAAATGTTGGAGGTGTGATGGGGAAGAAAGAGTAAACTGGGAACATGTTTTTTGGGAGTGCAGGGGACCTGCCACCTAAAAATGGTGTGATTTTTGGGGATTTTCAAATTACATTTTGTTCCATTTAGAAAAAAATTGAAAAAAAAATGCTGCATCATTCCATTAACATAGGTGAAGCATTTGGATGGTTTTAAGGGGGGGTGGTATTAAGTTACAAGAAGGTCTCTATTAAACTGGAGAAAGGTTAGTGCACACTATTTCCAAAAGGTACTTGTAAATTGTAAATTTAAGCTGATATATTTTTGACTTGATGGTATTGCACACACGTGTGTGTATATACACACACACGCACCCTAGTGCTTCAAGAAGATGAACATGCAGCAGTTTTAAGCAGACTGTACACTGACTGAAGAGAGTACAAAAGGCAAAATGTGATAAATGAGATCTGCATAAAATCTGTACAGATGTGATTAGTGCTTGTGCAGAAATTAAATGAGCTAAATAAAGTTTTTTTTTTTTCAATTAAATATGACAACTGACTTCACAGTTTGATTTGAAGGACTAATGTGGACTTTTCCAGCCCTAAATATAATCTGGGACTTCATTAGAACTGCAACCATCAGGACAGTTCCCAGGATAGCAAAGCAAGTTCTGACAGATTGAGCAGCACAAGTCCAACAATGGACCTCTAGAATTAAGAGAATTTAGCAATTGCTCTGCCTACCTCTAGAAAGAATGTGCAACACTAATCAGGCTTAACTAATCCCAATTTCCTCTATGATGATTATTGAGCATGTATTCAGTCCTCTTCTGAGATCCTCATACGTTAATAATGCAGAGTAACTGTCCTCCTGTTTGTGTTGCACAGTGAAAGGAAAGACCTGTAGACTTTTCAAAGTCTCTGTTCAAAATGGTTCCTACTATCCTTGCAGCCCTCAAGAACTCTACCCGAGTGGCAGGCTAATGGCATGTCTTGTAGCTATAGCACAGTCGTCTAAAGGCCTCTAGGAAGGCAACCCAGACTGCTTGTATTTCTGTTTCCTGTAAATGAAGGGGGTCCTTAATAGATTTGGTTTAAGAACACTTGCTTCTTCCTATTTGCCCACAAATTTGGAGACCATAGTCACAAATGAGAGGGTAATCTTTGTTGGAATTAACTTGAACTTTACTTTTAGTGTGCTCTAACATGCACCTTGCGCAAAGAAGGCATGATGGCACTGTTACAAATGTTCAATGAAGGCAATTGAGTGAATAGTTTGAGATGGACAGCTCCAACAAGGTTTGTGAAATTATTATGATCTAATGGTAGAGGTATACTTAATGGAAAGCATTAATTAATTTTCAAAATATTTTCACATTGGAATATGCTTTATCATAATGTTAAATTAGCAGATATGGTCAGTTTTTGTTATTTGTGTATTTTTTAACACAGGGAACTCCAGGCAAATCTAATTCGTTCTCATTCAGCAGGTAATACATGATGTTCATTACTGGCATTTTGAATATTTATTTGAAAAACTTCTCAGTATATCTTTTTCATAACTTGCACAGTAATAGAAGTATTTTGGGGTCTATATGCAGGTGTTGGCAAACCACTGAGCCCTAGAAGATCCAGAATGCTCCTGGCATTAAGGATCAATGTCTTAGCAAAAGGATATAGTGGAATTTCTTTTGAAACACTCCAGCAAATGATTGACGCATTCAATGGCAAGTACATTATTTCTTTTTAGATTTTTAAAACTATTTATCTTTCTTTTTTTTTAAAACATTTATCCTTTGTTAATTGAACTATTTTATTTTTCACTCAGCATCTTGCTTATCTTACATCCCTGAAAAGGGGACAGTCGGAGCAAGTGGAGACCTAGCACCACTCTCTCATCTTGCTTTGGGATTAATGGGAGAAGGAAAGATGTGGTCACCACGGAGTGGTTGGGCTGATGCCAAATATGTAAGGACTTGTTTGAAAATTCATTGGTCAGTCATTGTTTTGTGAATAACTAAATGTCTGCTACTGGATCACTGTCTTAACAACAGTGACAGATTTTTGTTGTACTTTAATATATATGCTGTTCAACTGAATTGTTTAACTGTATTGGTCCTTTGGAGTGAAAAACATTCACATTTCTGTGTAAGGTTCAGACTAATACTTAAGAGCTAATAACTGCATCTGTTTTTTTTTTTTTTTTTTTTGTAAAGTTTTATGCAATGTTTACAAATTTGTTTAAGTATGTATTAAGCATTTTTGTTACTTTTTCTTGGTAATTTCATTCATGTTTAATCAGTTTTTATAACCAACTATATAACACTAATTTCTTAGGTTCTGGAAGCTCATGGACTGAAACCAATAGTGCTGAAACCTAAAGAGGTAAACATTTAGTATTTCCTGGCTACTTGCATTATTTTTGATTGTATTGTTTGTTAATAGAAATGAATGTTGATTTGTTACTTGGATTTCATGAATGGAGTAGCAAGTTTTGTATAGATCCCTATGGATTTTTGTCAGGTGCTTTGCTTTCGTACATTCAAAAGATATTCCATAGGGGAATTGGTGATTCCCTGAATTGCCAGTTGATGTGCATACCATGTGTGTCTGTATCTTGTGACAGACTGGCATCTTATCAATGATAATTTCTCTGATTTGTGTCACCTAATTGCCAGTATAGACTCTGACTCACCTGCAGACAGAAATGGATAAAGAAAGTGTCAGACGACGAATTATTACCAGGAGATTTTGCATATGTTTCACCTGACCTGTGCCCTTCATACTCTCTAGTCTGGTTTAAGTTAATGAAGTAGTACCCATTTTTTTCAATGTCTGATTTTTTTTTTAAATTTTAAAACAGATAAGTTTATTCCCATTCAGAAAACCTGGTTATTCTGTATAAAGTGGTATATCATTTGTTGTTATTTTTTAAGGGTTTGGCTCTTATTAATGGAACTCAGATGATTACATCCCTGGGATGTGAAGCAGTGGAGAGAGCTGTTGCTATAGCCAGGCAAGCTGACATCATAGCATCCCTTACCTTAGAAGTTCTGAAGGGTACCACGAGAGCCTTTGATGGTGGTATGCATTTTTTGCTGAATTACCCTTCCAACACATTTTAACAACACTAATATGGAAATTATGCGTGATTAGCTTTTATTTTTATATTCCTTCAGATATTCATGACTTGCGTCCCCATCCAGGGCAGGTGGAGGTAGCCTTTAGATTTAGGTCTCTTTTGGATTCAGATCACCATCCTTCAGAAATTGCAGGTTTGAACTCACTGTAACATTTCTGTTATCACTATTTGCTGCAGTATTACAATTTTGTATTTTGCACAGTGTTCTATCAAATTTTGCCCTAAAAATATCTGAGGTGTTTTTCATGCACTGTAATAGAAAATACAGAACCATTTCTCATTTTTGAAGTAACACTAAATTTCTTTTTTCACAGAAAGTCACAGATTTTGTGATAGAGTCCAGGATGCATACACATTACGCTGTTGTCCCCAGGTAAGGATTCATGCACATTACACTGTTGTCCCCAGGTAAGGATGCATGCACATTACGCTGTTGTCCTCGGGTAAGGATGCATGCACATTACGCTGTTGTCCCCAGGTAAGGATGTGTGCACATTACGCTGTTGTCCCCAGGTAAGGATGCGTGCACATTACACTGGTGTCCCCAGGTAGGGATGCATACACATTGCGCTGGTGTCCCCAGGTAGGGATGCATACACATTATGCTATTGTCCCCAGGTAAGGATGCATACATGTTATGCTGTTGTCATCCCCAGGTATAGTACATAGCTAACTTTCATACATGACATACTTTGCATATTACTGTTGCTTGACACTTGGGTCTATTTGAAATGCCCTGGTTCTGTACCTTGGTCTTTACATTTCAGGGTACTAATTGCAAATTGCACCACTGTTTAAGAACCTTGTCATAAATGGATGCACCACTGTTCAATAAATGATCATTTGTTTTTTTTGCAATACTCCATGACAGCTGAAGGATGAAATCAGTATGTAATAGACATTTGCTGTAGTATAATATAAGAATGGCAAACTTATTTGCTGCTTTTTTTTGGCAAAAGTGTTTATCTGTGATGAGCTCATGTAGTCTGCATTGTAAATGAGAAGGTTAGAAGTCCATCAAATACACTTTCTTTCTACATGCTGTCAAGAATGTTTTAGTGCCTTTCCACTTCATTATATATAAAATTGCAACGTTACGTTTGACTTTTTTCATCCTATTGAATTTCTCTAAGATAAGTTCATAGTATACCAGATATTCCTCTTATGCTATACTTGTGAGCCTTAATAATGGTGACACCAGTGCCAGGCTCAAATACAAATCCCATGTGATTGGCACTTGTGCGCATTCACCAGTATGAAGTTCCTGAGGTTTGTGTTTGAATTATCAAGTGGTTTTATTTGCTATTCTGTTTTCTTGATCTGTAACAAGCTAAGACTTAGGATATACAAGTAGCAGGGGTGGTGGGTACATGAGGTGGCTTACAGCTTTAAAAAATTCTTTATAAAAGTGTTTTAGGAGGACTGAGGTACTTCCATGCTGTTGCACTGTTTTGTGATCACTCGTATGAGTGTTGATCAAAAAAGGTTGCAGTTTACTTATGGAGCCAGATGAAACATGTCTCCAGTTTAACAAACTCTGGCTTGTTGATCAAGTACATTGTGCATTCATGGGTCTGTGTGCTGAAAGATTCTTTTAGAAAAAAAAAGTGCATGTCTGCCATGATGCCTTGATAAAGGGAGATTAAAATTGCTTTTGAAAACATTTCTGGTTTTCTTGGGTCCTGCTGGTTGATACCATATGCATTTGCTGTGGGATAGCTCAAAAAGGAGTAGTAGTTACAGAGGTGAGCTACAAGTCCAGAAACCTAGTTCTGGATCTTTTTGCTTGAAAAGTAAAAATATCTGTTTAATAACTTCAATATTATTTAATGGAAAAATTTTATCTGACCCTCATACTTTTGTTGATGAATTTAATCCTTATTGTTCTAAGCAACGTACCTGGAAACAGTTATTGAACCTTCACGTGCAGATAATTACTCCCGCCTGTTTATATCTTAGGATTTGGTTATAAATATACTTAAGAAAACTGGCAGTGAATTATCTGTGGGACCAGACAACATTCCAGCTACTTTGGTGACAAATTCTTGATTAGTTATTAATACTGTACTATAAAAATATTTAAGAAATTGCTAGCTAATTGTCAAGTTCTATTGCTTTGAGGAAAAAATCTATCATTTCACCAATTTTTAAAAAGGTAATAAACTAGATGTGGCCAATTAGTCTTACTTCAGTAATTTGCAAATACTTTGAGAAATGCCTATTATGCTTACTTTGACGACGTGAACCACAGATTCAGCACGGACTTGTATCAACATGGATTAAGTACTGGTACTGCCCTAACAAATCTGATTGAATTCTATGATCGTTACTTTTGCTCTTGATTACGGTTGAAAGTGGGAGTTATTTTCTTAGATTTGGCCAAAGCTTTTGATAGTCTACCCCCCAAATTTAACAATGCTTTAAAGAGCTACAGGTATTTCAGCTTAGTGAGCTGGATTAACCATTGGTTGTCTGGTATAACTTGGTGCTTTTCTGGTTAAGCTACCAACTCTGACCACTGGGCTGTGTCCTCTGGCATCCCTAAGGCTTCTGTCTTGGGGCCATTTCTGTTTGATTTTTGTTTCCTTCCCCAGTCTATCAAGCAAACACAAAGTATTGGCTTGCCAGTTGTGCACATGACTGCAAGATGGATTTAATTGCTAATACCAGTGAGTATTATTTGGAAACTAACACATTTCTGGAAGAGTTCTCAGCATGGGTAGTAAGTAGCAGCAGGCTTAAATTTTAGTACAAATCCTAGCATAAAATGTCCACTTAAACTGACTAATTCTATATTATAGGAGGTAAATGAACATGAAGGAACTGAGATTTTGATTACATTTGAATTTTTCTTTAACAATTGTGTGAACAGCTTAAGCGGAAAGGCTGTTCATTTAGGACTCCTATCTATTTTCTTAAGGGAGAATCACAGGTTAAAACTTCTTTATAAAACTCATATTCATCCCATTCTTGAATTTAGTAACACCTTTTACATATATACAAGGACACCGTTACTTAAGATTAATTCACCAAACATCCTTTCAGTGAGGCATCCAAGTTATCCTGATTGATGAAAGAGTTTACAGCTATTTTACATGCACTATAGATATTTTAAAGGCAAAATTCTACTTGCTTCCAGAGCATATAATGACCAGAGCTTATAATGATTTAGTACAGGAAGATTTTGACTTTTATTTCTACTACCAACTATAGAGCTAAATGATTTGTAAAAAAAAAAAAAAAAAAAAAACAAATAGAATAAATGTATTACTTAAACAATAATCAGACTCTGGAATAAAATTCTCTGTGGAATTAGATGACAGTATGGATTTATTTAAACTAATACTAGCTGTCTGGGTGAGTGATGAGGTATTTAACACAACGTTCAATTAGCGTTCAACAGACTCCGGGTCTCAGCACTGTATAACCAACTTATGAGAATTTTTTCTAACTCTGTTCTAGACAATTTGATTCTCAGCCTGGAGTCAGTTGTGTGGGCCCTTCAAACTTGGCATCTCTAATAAGTGCCCCTAGTGTTACATTTCTCTGGTAACTTGTCAACCTTCTTCTTTTGATTGCTCCCGTTAGGGGTCGCCAAAGTGGACATCTCTTTCCATTTCTTCCTGTCCTCTGCATCTTGCTCTGTCACACCCTCACCACATCCATAAACCTTATCTTAGGCCTTCCTCTTTTCCTGTTACCTGGCAGCTCCATCCTTAGTATCTTTTTCCCAATATACTCTGCATCCCTCCTCAGCACATGTTCAAACCAATGTACTCTTGCCTCTCTGGCTTTGTCTCCAAACCTTCCAACCTGGGCTGACCCTCTAATATACTTATTCCTAATCCTCTCCATCCTCGTCACACCCAGTGCAAACCTTAACATCTTTAACTCTGCCACATCCAGCTCTGACTCCTACCTTTTTGTCAATGCCACTGTCTCCAACCCATATAACATAACTGGTCTCACTACCCTCTTGTAGACCCTCCCTTTCACTCTTACTGGTACTCTGTCATAAATCACTCCTGACACTCTTCACTTATTCCATTGTGCCTGTACTCTCTTCTTCACCTCTCTTCCACGCTCACCATTACTCTGAACTGTTGATTCCAAGTATTTAAACTCATCCTCCTTCGCCACCTCTACTCCCTGCATCCTCACCATTCCTCTGTCCTCCCTCTCATTCACACACATATATTCTGTCTTAGTCCTGCTGACCTTCATTCCTCTTCTCTCTAGAGCATATCTCCACCTCTCCAGAGTCTCCTCCACCTGTTCCCTACTCTCACTACAGATCACAATGTCATCTGCAAACATCATACTCCACGGGGACTCCTGTCTGATCTCGTCTGTCAACCTGTCCATCACCATTGCAAATAAGAAAGGGCTCAGACCTGATCCTTGATGTAATCCCACCTCCGCCTTAAACACATCCGTCACTCCCACCGCAGACCTCACTGCTGTCACACTACCCTCATACATATCCTGTACCACTCTTACATACTACTGACACTCCTGACTTCCTCATACAATACCACAACTCCTCTCTAGGCACCCTGTCATATGCTTTCTCCAAGTCCACAAAGACACAATGCATCTCCTTCTGACCTTCTCTGTACTTCTCCATCAACACTCAGAGCAAACATCGCATCTGTAGTGCTCTTTCCTGGCATGAAACCATACTGCTAATTACTAATCATCACCTCCCTTATTAACCTAGCTTCCACTACTCTTTCCCATAACTTCATGCTGTGACTGATCAATTTAATGCCTCTGTAGTTACTACAGCTCTGCACATCACCCTTATTCTTAAAAATCGGTACCAAAACACTTTTTCTCCATTCATCAGGTATCCTCTCACTTTCCAAGATTTCATTAAACAATCTAGTTAAAAACTCCACTGCCATTTCACCCTAAAACATCTCCATTCTTCCACAGGTATGTCCTCTGGACCAACAGCCTTGCCATTCTTCATCCTCTTCATAGCTGTCCTTACTTCCTCCTTGCTAATCCACTGCACTTCATGATTCACTATCTGCACATCATCCCACCTTCTCTCCCTCTCATTCTCTTCATTCATCAGCCCCTCAAAGTACTCTTTCCATCTGCTCAATACACTCTCCTCGCTTGTGAGTATGTTTCCCTCATTATCCTTTATCTCCCTTTCCTGCTGCACATTTTTCCTAGCTCGGTCCCTCTGTCTAGCCAGTTGGTACAGGTCCTTTTCTCCCTCCTTAGTGTCCAACCTTTCATACAACTCTTCATATGCCTTATCCTAAGCCTTTGCCACCTCTCTCTTTGCCATGCACCTCATCTCCTTATACTCCTGTCTACTTCATCTCTCTGACAATCCCACTTCTTCTTCAACAACCTCTTTCTCTGTACACGTTGCTGTACTTCCTCATTCCACCACCATGTCTCCTTGTCCTCCTTCCTCTTTCCAAATGTCACACCAAGCACCTTTCTAGCCATCTCCCTTACTAGCTCTGCTGTAGTAACCCAGCTATTCGGTAATGCTGCACTGCCACCCAGTGCCTGTCTTAACTCCACCTCACAATTACCCTTTTTCAATTTCCACCATTTGATCCTTGGTGCTGCCCTCACACTCCTCCTCCTCTTGATCACCAACGTCATCCTACAAACCACCATCCTGTGCTGCCTAACTACACTTTCTCCTGCCACCACTTTATAGTCTCCAATCTCCTGCAGACTGGCCCTTCTACATAAGATATAATCCACCTGTGTGCATCTTCCTCCACTCTTCTATGTCACCCTATGCTCCTCCCTCTTGTTAAAATATGTATTCACCACAGCCATGTCCATCCTCTTCGCAAAATCCACTACCATCTGACTTTCTGCTTGCTTTTGCTTAACACCATACATATCCATCACTTCCTCATCCCCTCTGTTCCCTTAACCAACATACCCATTGAAATCTGCTCCAATCACCACTCTCTCACCCTTGGGTACAGTCATCACCACTTCATCCAACGCACTCCAAAATTTTTTTTTCTCATCCATCGCACATCCAACTTTAACTTGTCGTTGATGGTAGTCAAGTCTCTCTTGAAAACAGGCCATGCCTAGTAGGATTAATTCAATCAACAAAGAGATGCCAGGGCACTTCTATGGGTTAGGCTTGTAAAGGCTCCAGGGCCATTAGCCTAGTGCACACTTATGAATCTATGAAAAGTAAGTGAATGACTGAATGAATATAAATTGAATTCCAAGTTACAGTAGCATTACTGACAAAAGAATGATTAGAGCTGGTGCTTTGTTTACAGAAAAGAGTTAAGGTTATTTTTCACCAGGTTTGCTACTTTGTCCCAAGAGGAGGTTTACAGGCTTTGTTATAACAGGAAGTAGCTGCCTTCAGAGGAAGTAAATTAATTTGGTTCATAAGTGTGTCTATCTACAATGAAACAAATTTGACCAGATGCAGTGTACCTTGGTAAACAAAACAAAAAAACTTGATTTTTGTATCTTTGGATAATATACTGTATTATTATTATTACTTTTAGGTCCACGGTATAGTGAATGATACTATTGCTTTCGTGAAAAATATCATGCAAACTGAGATCAACAGTGCTACTGATAATCCTGTATCCTTTATACATTTCCTGTTTTTTTATAAACCCAAATATATTGTATACTTATGCTGGAAAAGGTTTATTAATTTTTACACAACTTAATATTCATATGTAACCTGCATACCATTCATTTTTGAAACCTTCTGTTATCACTGTGCGCATAAGGTAAAGCTTCAGTGTTCTTTTAAAGTTTTCATGACTAAGTAGAAGCCTAGTATGTGTCTTTTAGTGGTTCATACATTTCACAAGTGAAATGTATGTGGAAAAACTCTAGCTGTTAATTTTATGTAATTTAAAAGTAGAAGCCTGTTTCTTACAGTCTCTCATTATGTTTAGCAGATGGTATACTGTTTGAGCCGAAGAGTTTTTCCAACTGTTCCCATGAAACTGCCAATGAGGAAGAATAGGAATAGTAAGATGTGCTGCTGAATGAGACCGTATTTATTTAAAACTTGTTTGTATACAAAGCACTTGCCACCGGAATCTAAAACATGGATTGTGTTTCTGTAGATTTGGATGATTGGTCAATAGCCATTTCAGTGAATAAACTGAAAAAGCAGTATAAAATACATATTAATTGGCTGATACCTACTGTTCGTATGGAGAAGCACTAATTTCCCCGCATCCCACATGGAGGGGGGCTGTGTCCCCTTTATGCTTTCCACTTTAATCAACTCCAAGACTGCTAAAGTATAAGAATGTGCTGAAATATCCTGCCTATGATGACAATGCAATAGTCATGTATAAATATGAAGGCTGTAGTTGTGATCAGACACAAATGCTAAAATGGGGGTCTCTCATCTGCCCCTTTCCTGGAGATAAAGAAATCTGAGTTCACTCAGAAATAGGGACTGTGGGAGAGAAGCTGCTGTAAGTTGGAGCAGAAGGTTATAGCCTTTCCATTAAAAAAAAATATCCACTTTCATATTAATGGCATTTGCTGTTGTAGTTTCAGTAGATTGCCAAATGTTCAAGCGTTACCTGACTTGAAATAGCCTTTGACCATATTGACCTCTCTCAAATTCTGCTCTGTAAAATGTGTGGAATATTGCAATGCTGTGTCCATCCTAGAAACTAAGTGTTCATCAACATACTGTGGAAGGCAGTGAGACTCTGATATGTTTTTTCCTTGCTCTTTGCATATGATTAAAGCATTCATTGAAGGCCGAGGTGCCATTGCACAGCCTGTTTTTATTACAATGGTAATAATGGAGCTTATAAGTCCTGATCTCTGAAGTCTGATTTTGTGCTAGACAAGTCTTAATGGGTAACTGCTTCTCAGTTCTCTTCAGGGTGACATCCTTCTGACTCCCTGTAACAAGCAGCACTGTCTCTTTGTAGAATGCCCACTGAGGTTATTAACTTGCCAAATGTTTTATGGCTATCAAGAAATATTAAGGTTGGTTTCCCTTGCTATGTTAACAGTAGATAAGAAAAAGAGGCCCCAAAAAGATAGGAAAAGCTTTAAAACAGCAAGGATAAGTCCTCTCAGTCATGGGTGTTTCCTTGCTCAGAACCCTCTTCTGCAAAATTGGCTGCCCATCCATCTCCCTCAGGCTTCATCTTCTCTTATGGTACCAGACTGTTGCAGACGGATGGGTTCTAAATGCAATTCAGCAGGGGTACACTTGGCATTGAGAATCTCTCATTTCTATCCAGAGGATTCCCTCCTGTCCCAGTGAACCAAAGGTTTCGGTTTCCTTCAGTTCTGTGCTGTATTCTTGCTCTGGGAGTAACAGAATCTGTGCCTCCCTGACAGATGGGCAAAGTTTTTTATTCAATGATTTTTCTGGTACCAAGGAGGGAAGTTTCTTGGAAACCTGTGTTGTGCCTTTCCTTTCTAAACCTTTTTGTCAAGAATCTGAAGATCAAAATACTATTTCTGAAGTCTCTTTTACCTCTGCTACTCCTACAGCTTTCATGGTAAAGCTGGGTTAAATGATTCCTGTCATCACATACCCACTGGTGAACACTTCAGGCATTTAAGATTTGCTGTGTCTTTCTTACCTCATCAGTCGTCTGTCTTT
>NC_056745.1:209203287-209235787 GCF_019279795.1 Protopterus annectens
GAAATCACTTCAGTCTGCAGTAGTAAGTCATGTATCACTGAATTTTGAATTGGTTGTTAACGTATGAAAAGTGAGCATTAATTTGTAGTGCACATGATTTCAATAAAAATTTCCTTCAGCTTGTACTAATTTACTACTACATACATTGTGGTTCTGGTAAACAAAAGAAAATAAAAAGCCTTGTGTTAGAAATCTGTTAACAAATGAGAGAATAGCTCGCACTCTTTTTTCATTATTTGCTAAGTTATAGTTTTACAAGCTTGTTTTGTGACATTCTGCTTTGCCGTTCTCATTTTCAAAATGTGTGCATGCACATTGGCATATTGAGAGACTTGTTTCCTGATGTTCGCAGAAGACAGAAACACAAATGTTTATGTATTTACAGCAAATTGATGTATGGTACAACGAGCCTCACTGACAGCCGCCATACATCTTGGGCTATGTTATTATTGTGTATGGAACATGTGTCATGCATTGGCACAAACGGTTTGCTGTTAGTCATAACAATCTAGCTAATCAAAAGGTTTCCACACCTGTATACCAAGGTAAGTCGACACCAGGTTGTTAAAGATATCATAGCTTTGTGCTTTGCATAAAATGTTAAGAGTTTTAAAATGTAGGCAAATAATGGGTAAGGGCAAAGTTTTGTTAACTTGAACTAAAGGTTCCTGTTACGGATATACCAGTTATAGCTGCTGTTTTTAGTGAAGGTATCTCCAGTTGTGGAGCAGTTGCTTCATCTTGAGATGTGCACATTAATGACGTCTTTGATTTCCTCTGTCAGAATTATGTTTGTTAATCTTGGCATGTGATTTGTGTATAACAACTGAAATACTTTATTGTACACACATTTGGTATTGCAGTTTCTTTATCCTTAACATTATTACTTTTTTCACTGCTTTGTCAGACTAAACTTTTATTACAGCTCTTACAATTTAAGTGCACTACAAGTGCAGTTCTCATGCATGGTGCATGTTATCATTGTCTGGCAGTCAGATTTACCTTTTATGTTGTTTACTTTGCAGCATCTTAAACAGTTCAACTCCAAGGTTTCAAATATTTTCAGCGCTCTTACTTTATAACCGAGTCTTTTTGTAATAACAATATAAACAGCATCAACAGCAGCTTTTAATTGTACATTTGATTACAGCTGAACCCAACTCTAGAGTTAATATCAAACTCCCCATGTTGTGAGTCTTTTAACACTGTTTATATCAGCTGTCCTTACTGTTGGGACCCTTTAAGTGGGTCGGTGTGCTTCCACTAACTCTGTGGTCTGATCTCATCATTTGCATTTGCTCATTAAAAACCTGAGTGATTTTCCTTTTCTCTTACTTAATTCCACATCTTTTATCTCATTCATGATTTTAATATCTTTCATTTTTGTCTCATCTCTTCTTTTCCTTTTCCTGGTAACTCTTTTTGCTGCTTGGCAGTCAGTAGTATGTGAATGTGTTTAGATTTCTCCTTTACCCAGCCTAATAAGACCATTTCTTTTGTTGAACTTTGCTAGTCACCCAAAATTCGATTCAACATTTTCTGGAAACCCTGTCGCATTCCCAGAGTACGTTCCCATGTTCCTCTCATTCCTCTTTCACAGCCCCAACATTTAAGTGTTACTTGCAGAATCATGTGGTTCAGCCTATCTGGTGTATAAAAGTAGATGTGAAGGCACTTCCAAGGAAAAGTCTTACATT
The DNA here is from genome assembly GCF_019279795.1 of Protopterus annectens. Classification (NCBI taxonomy): domain Eukaryota; kingdom Metazoa; phylum Chordata; order Ceratodontiformes; family Protopteridae; genus Protopterus; species Protopterus annectens. The sequence goes on from NC_056745.1 coordinate 209,204,985, forward strand.
TCCTTGACTTAATTGCATATTTAAGAGCTATAGAAATCTCCTCCCATTCTTCAATTGATATCTGCTTTTGAACTTTATTACTCCAGGCCCTTCTTAACTGTTACACTACATCTGATTTGAGCTCTACATCTGATTGGAGCTCTAGTCACATTTTATATGCTGTACTAATCAATTTTTTTCTAACAGGAGTGGCTGACCGAGCATCTCTTGGGTACGCAATATTCCATGCTGAGTGTGCCCCTCCTTTGCCTCTCATTTGATGTCCTAACATTTCACTGTTGCAGTATTCATTACATTAGGGATCTACCAAGGGCAGCCTGACATCCAGCCAGTATATCAAAGCATTTAGGTTGCTTTAAGGTCCTTCATATGTCACATGTATGTTCCTTGCATAGTGTAGGGCATAAAGGTAATGTCTGGATGTACCATCATCTGTCTGAACATCATCGGTCTGAACATCAATGTTTCATTGCTGGTTTCACTAAGCCATTGCAGGTAAATATTCCAATGGGGTTCCTTTTTACTAATCTTTTTTTTATTGCTTGTGGGGTTTCATGTCATCCAAGAAGGGTAAATGCCAGTGTGGGAGACATATTCCCCATAAAGATTGCAACAAACCGTATCTGTTTTGCCTTGGTCTCACATGACCATACATCCTGTTCCCTCTGTCAGGCTTTTGTACCTAAAACCTTGCATAGTAACTTTTTTATCCGATGCTTTATCCTCAGAATCGGAGTCTTAAGCTTCATGAGAAAGATGATGGAGGGCACTTCTTACTCCGAGGGAAAGCTGTCAGTGAAGAAGGCCAAGAAGCCTAGGCTTGGAATCTTATATTGGTAGCCTCTGCCAAATGCCTCTTCCAAGATGAGTGAATACCTGGAGGTTCACCCAGCTTTATCATTCGACTCCTCTGCCATAATCAGGTTGGAGACCAGCAGGGATCCAACTTTAAGCACGTACAAGGAGGCATTGCAGATGTCTGCTTTGGATGTTCAGGGGGAAACACTGCTGATTATGTCCAAGTGGCCTAGGGGTATTCCTCCAATATTAGTCAGAGAAGAAGTCCCTACTACCATCATTGAATTCCATCCTGGGTCAGACCCTTTCAAGTTTTATAAGGTGGATGCCCATTTGAAGAAAAAGCAAAAGACCAAGCGCATTTCCTCCTGCTCCATAGGATCCCCAAACAGAGTGGCAGTCCTTTACTCAGGGTTAGTTCAGTGGTTTGATGGCACTGAAACTTCCTCAAGGAGTTTCCGTTCCAGCCCCCTCCCCCCTTGGACTCCTCTCAAAACACCAAGGGAACCGAATTCTTCTAAGGAAGAGCCAGATTCAAATGAGAAATCCTTTGCCTACTCTTTTCAGATCCCCACTCTTTTGGATTATGGCTCAATAGAAGAGGAGTCTACTAGTCCCATACTCCCTTTGAGATTCCTTTTGGAAATGCAGTCTCAAGGATGATGAAGTTCTTTAAATGGGATTGTGCTCTTGTTTCGCAGGTACAGAAAAGGTTCTATGAGTTGCTGCAGATGGACTTTCCTAGGCCTTCTGCTGTTCCTCCTTTACTGGATGCCTTTTCTAATGCTTCTAAGGCTTCAAGACTCTCAGTCCCCTGCTCCCAAGAAACCTGACAGAGCTTATAGGGTGCCTGAGGACTGTAAGTTTTTGTACAATTGTCCTGAATAACCCCTTGGTGGTGTCTGAAGCTTCTGACAAGACCTCACACTTGCTTTCTTCACTCAATTTACTGCCCTCTAAGGATAGCAAGGGCCATAGAAAGGCTAGTAAAGAAGGTTTATACCTCTGCCTCCTTGGCTTTTAGAGATGTTAGTTATCAGACCCATACGTCCAGGTATTTGTTTGCTCTCTTATTCTAGGCTTGTCAGGTTATTTCTGACCTTCCAGACACTGAGGATAAGTCTTCTGCCTTTTCCCTGTTATCGACTTCCTCCCAGGTAGCTTGTCATTCCATCAAGTGTAGTTATGATGCAGCAAATGCTTCTTCTAGGGCTGCTTGCCTTTGGGTCAGTAATGAGGAGGTATTCTTGGCTTTGGCTTCAACCTTTTCCTGATGATATTAAGGCTAAGTTGAAGGATGCCCCTTTTGATAATAAACACTTGTTTGGTGAAGCTGTTGATGCTTTAAGTCCCTTCAGGACAAGGGTAAGGCTTTACAGGAACTTAAATATGTCTGTTTCTCCTGTGTGGTCATTCCCTTGTCAACCTAAGTACAATTGAGAACTAGTTCAAATTAGATGCATATTGTTAAATGCAAAGGGTCGTCTTTTGAACACAAAAATAACACTTGATCCAAAGTTAATTACATTTTAACGTCAAGTCCTAAGTTCCTTATTCAACTTTTTTGTAATGGCCTTTGCATTTCTTCATCCTCTTCTGCCAGCATTAATTCTTTGGAATTTTCACTTGTAGTCTTGACCCTTAAGATGATCTCCTTTTATCTCTCTCTTCTTGTCTTGTCCAGCATCTTTTTTTTTTAACGTCTTTCCCTGGCATTCTCTCCAACAGCCCTTTTTTACCACCCTGTTGTTGAGTGGTTTCCCTCATATCAGTAATAGTGATTCCTAGTTCCATTTCCCCTTTTGTCCAGGTTGTCAAGCACTTATAGGAACTTAGTGCCCAGGGAATAAAAACACTTGAATGTGGCAAGATATACGAGTTTAAAGCCAAGATGCATCCTTCTGCATTTCTTAACATAAGGAATAAAGGCATTTTTTTTCTTTCCTTCCTTAGACCTGAGTGATTGTTTACAAACGCTCTGGACTTCCCAGTTTTCATTGTTGTTCCTTTTTTTCAGAAACAAGATAACACTTCTTTCAGTAAAAAGTTTACAGCTTAACTAGCGTGGGATGTGCTCTGTCAGTTTTAGTTTTGAGGGGGATCCCTTTCCATTTATGGAGACAATGTCATGAATTTCATGCAGTTTTTTCCTTCCATACCTTCCAGTTTCTCAGTGAACTGAAAATTCTCCCTCCTCAACCTTTCCTCTAATTCCACAAACTTAGCAGCTATATCCTCCATTTGTTGCTACTGTTCAGTGAGGGTCTCATTGCACGGTTTTTCTGCCTCTTGTACTGATGCTACCTTAGCAGAGTTGCCTGGTCAGCACTTCTGCCATTCTTTTGTTACTGGCTGAGATGTATTCTGTAAGTGTTCCACTTATTTTGAATAATTTGGTATTCACATTGTATGTCCAATTTTCCACAGAATTCCATGATGCCACATTTTACACATCTGCCATGTGGTCCTACTGATCCAGCATTTGCTTCAGTCATTTTGATAACAATCTGTTCACTTTCTACTGCCTGCCTTGGTTTTTTGTTTTTCTTTCTTGTTGTAGCTTGAGTGTTCAAATGTCCAGCAATGATTTTAAAGGTTATTTTACATTTTATCCTACCCCAGCATGGAGATTGTTTGCTACTTGTCACACTGATGCTATAAGTGAAAGTCCCCCTGTCAGTGCATTTTTTTATGTAAATAAAACTTTCCTCAAGTTGTGATTTGAATTTCTTAATTTCTCTACCCCCCCCCCCCCACCACCCACCAAAAAATTGTTGTATTAGCTTTTTTTTTAATTTTCTATGTGTACGGAGAATAAGCATACTAGTGCCAGTGTTCAAGAACAAAGGGGACATTTGTTTACAGCTGTGGGCAGTATAAAGAATTCAAACTTTTGTATATAGTATGAAGGTTCTGGAGAGGGTGATTAAACAAATATGCAGAGTAGTAGAAAGTAAAATGAGAAATGAGCAGTTCAGATCCACCTCAGGATCCAGCACAACTGACCCAACATTTGCAGTGAGACAAATACTTGAGAAGATGCTAGAAATGAGGAAAGAGTCCAACTGAGCAGTCCTAGACTTAGCGAAAGCATACGGCAAGGTCCCAAGAAACCTGATATGGGCAGTTCTGCAGTAGTTTGAAGTCCGAGAAACACTAGTAAAATTAGTGCAGACTGTGTACAAGGACCCAATGATTAAAGTATGAACAATGTTTAGTCTCACAGAGGGTTTCCCGGAGGGAGTGGGTGTGCATTATGGTTTATCTTTGAGGTCACTGATGTTCGTACTGGTGACTGACTACATTAACAAGCAGGTTAAAATTTGCTGTATGCAGAAGATGTGGCATTACAGGCAGGCTCTGAGCAAGAACTTCAGCAAAGGATATGGGAATGGAGTGCAAAACTGAAAGCCCATGGAATGAAAGTTGAGTACAGATAAGACAGATGTAATGGCAGTAAACTGGAGAAATCAAAAGAAGCTGAGAATTGCTATAGAAGGGAAAATAGTGGAACAGGTTAACAGCTACATGTGTCTGGGAGAGGTGATTGAGGAAAAGAATGAAGAGGCCAAAGGTAGAATCAGAGGGGATGTAGCCAACTCGTACAGAGTGTCAAGTGTGGTGTATGACAGAAAAATGCCAAAGAAGTTGAAAAGAAAGGTGTACAAAGCAGTGGTGCGACCAATATTACTGTATGGTACAGAAATTCAGGCAACTTTGAAAGCTAGAGGTCATGGAGATAATGTGCCTGAGACGGGTGGTGGGATACACACTGTGGGACAGATGAAGTGAGGACATAAGAGCAGAAGCTAAAGTGGCTGCAATTGAAGAAAAGGTCGAAGAGAACTGATTACGGTGGTATGGGCACGTGCAGAAAAGCAAAATGCAATCTGGTAACAAGATATGGGAAAGACCGGAAGAAGGCAAGAGGAAACAAGGGCATCCAGCAAAGAGGTGACTGAATTGTATGTGAGCAGACCTCCAACAATCGGGCATGAGTGTCCAAGAAGGTAAGAGGGTGGCACTGAATAGAGAGAGAGATGATGACATTTGACAAGACACCCCGATCCCATGTAGAAAATGGTAAAAAGGGGGTTGATGTGTAATAGAGTAGCATTACTGCCTCCTGCTCTTTTCCGCTTTAATTCAAGGACCTTTTATTTCTGTTGCATCTGTTATTCTGCATATTCATGTGGCTTCTTTTTCCTGCTTTAAATGTCTTCACTTGATATTTGTAAGATGTGTAAATAATCTGAAGATGATCTTCCTATTCATCACCGATGGGCTCGGAACCGAGTCGGCCTTATACCAAGCTTGCGTATACCGAAAACTCTCAAGCTAAGCTGCTACCCACAATGTCCTTTGCTCAGTTTCCTCCGATCTCGTTTGCTGTGCAACCATATAGCAGGGTTTCACTGAGCTCTCCAGCCAAGTGCTTTTTTCATATATATTTAATAGTTTGAAAAAGTTTTTTTTCTTCTTTATAACTTGTTCTTGTTCTATATTGCTACTGCTCTACCCACAGGTATTTCTCTCTTACCATTGTTGGGAATTTCTCGGTATCTCTAACTTTCTACCTTTACGGTATCTTGCTACCATTGTTGGTATTTACTTTTTCTCTCCTTCATTTCCTCTCTCTGTCCCTTGTGTGCGAGAGTGTATTTTGGAATGGCTGAAAAGAAGGGAACTACAGGATTTAAACACTGCTCTTTTTGCAGTGGAAAACTGCCGGATAGTGACCTCCATGAGGAATGCGTTTACTGTTTGGGGGTTCTGCATTTGTCGGCGAAACCCCAGTGTGATATCTGTGCTAGTTTCAGTCAGCGGATGCTGAATGAACGTTGTAACAAACTTATTTTAAAGGGCCTGCTTGCTTCACCTTTTTCGGAGGCTATTTCTACAATGGAGGTCTCACTCCCTCCTGCTTCAGATAAGAAACATCCGTGATCAGACCACTCTTTACCGGCTGGTGACAGAGGTAAAAGTCACAAGCACAAGGCCCATAAGTCATCATCTGAACACCGTTCTGCCTCCTCGGTGCCGACTACCCCATCGGCTCTGAGCTTGGCTCCAATAAAGTTTACCGAGGTAGCCTCATCAGCACCCACCCCGGCACCAGTTACGGCACCCCCTATGTCCCCGGTACCGACCAGTATTTTCACTTCTTTATCGGCACTGACTTCGCCCATTTCAATCCCGTTATCAGTTCCAACAACGACCTCGGAACCATTCTTGTCGTCTCCACTCCTATAGTGACTTCTGCTCCAAGCCCATTCACGACTCTGACCATACCGTTATTACCTGTTGCAAAATTGAAATAGTCAGTGCAGTTCTGCGACACACCATGGACCCGATACTCATCCAATGTGGACTTGTTTGCCGGACAAGCCTGCAGCCCCTTTTTGGATGGGCCTGACTTCCCCCTCAGGTGCATCTGTGAGATCCACCAGGAGCCTTTCAGAATTGGATGTGGTGCAACTTTTTGATCATCTGCTGACTGCTAGGGGAATCTCAAATCTGCCTAGACCCTATCCCACTCCTTGCTTTAGGATTATTTCTCCAACAACCCCTAATTACTCTCCTCCCTTGGACCCCTCAGTCCCAAGGCTCATCTATCCAACTTTTACTAGTGGAATTCCTTCCTCTGCACTAGCAACTCTGTCTGACATTCCAAGATCTCTTTGGGTGCAGGTTCTGTCGGAATCCACCCTCCTGCAATCTCATGCCTGGGGGGGTTGAGCCCCCAGTTCCGGTGTCTGTTCCGATGGTTATGTCAGCCCTGACTTCAGATCAGAGGGTGACCACTGCTCCTTGCTTGATTGGGGCTCTGTCCCCGGGGCGGACCATCTGGAGCAGGGTGTGAGACCCCAGTTCCGATTTTGTCTTTGGTGCCAGGCTCCCATTCCTCTTCAGGCTGGCACGCTTTCCGGGTGATGTAGAGGGCACTTTCTGCCAGAAATCCTCCACAGTTGGTTATTCCTCCAGTTCCCTCTGAGCCGCAGCTGTCAAAGTCCACCCCCCAGGATTCTGAGAGCGCAAGGCCCAGGAGACCCCTGCCCAGGGCTTTTCACTTTCAGAGTCTTCTTCGGATGTTCCCACCGAAGAACCACCTCAGAAACGGGTGTGTAAGAGGAAACACACGGACTCCCCAGAGGAGTCACAGGGGATATGGACTACAATGATGGGGAAGGGTTCCCACAGTTGCCCCCTGACTGTCTCCTTTGGGGACATCATGGAAATCTTGAAACAGAGGGGTGAAGTCCTCAACCCTTTCCTCAGAGGCATCCATATTCCTGCAGGCCTTTCACTCTCTGCCATCTGCTTCTTGGGTGACCCCCCCCCCCGCCAATTGAGCTGGTTAAACTCATTGTGCAATGGGCTTGGAAGAACCCCAACTTTGTTGAGGCCATCCCCAGGAGATCAGACAAACTACTCTCCCCTCCAGAGGATCAGCCCCATTGGTCCAGAGGCTTGCCAGTGGATGCTATGGTGGTGGCGGCTGCCACAAAAAAGGACCTTGCAGAAGAGAGTCCTGCTGTTCACTCACCACCCAGCAGAAAGTCCCAGGCAGTGGACAGGTTAAGGAAGCGAGTCTTTGCATCAGCGACCTTCGTGGTTAGGTCTCTGAACTTTATGGTACATTTTACGAGGCTCCAGAGAGATCTCCTCTCTGAACTCTCCGGAAACCTCATGGGTCAAGTATCAGATGGAGCATGAGAGAAGGTTGCTTCCCAACTTGCCACCCTAAAATCCATATCTAATTCATCCATGAGGGTGCTGTCACACGCAACCAAAGGATCAGCTAGAGCTGCTGATGCAGGCGCAGTCATGAGATGTCACGCCTGGATGTGCATCTGTGACCTCGCAGACTCCAAGTCTTCCTTTTTAAATGCCCCATCATGCCTTTGGCTCTGTTTGGTACGAAGGTCAAGGATACACTAGCCAGGTGTGAGCAAGATGGGAAGACCTTGTCTGCCATTGGCCTATGCTTTTCCAAACCTCAGCGTTCATTCTCCAGGAATCATAGGAGTGGAAAAATGTGGCACAAGAAGTCTCAAGGTCCTTTCATGATGAGGACTTCTCCAGAGGGAGAAGGGGTTCCAATAATGGAAGACGTCCCTTTCGGGGCAGAGGGTGTCCCCCAAACCAGGACTCCAGGGACTCCTTCTCAGGTAGACCATATCAGCACTACTGAGGTGCTGCCCAATTTGCTTTCCTCTGGAAGAAGTCTGGGCACGTTTCTCTGCACCAAGATGCCTGGCTATCCATTACGAACGATCAATGGGTGTAGAGAATCATTACCAGAGGCTATCATATTCCACTAATATTCTATCAGAGACCTCCAAAATCCCTTCCTGATGTTCCACTCAGTCAAAGGGAGGTGGCAACTTCTGAGATACGAAAGCTACTTCAAAAGCGAGCCACCCAAAAGGTCCCCCCAGATCAGTGTGGATGAAGGTTCTACTCAAGATTATTTTTGGTGCCAAAGAAAACGGGACTGGAGGCCCATTCTGGATCTCAGTCATCTAAACAAATCAGTAGTTCAGACCAAGTTCCGCATGGTCGCAATTCAATCCATCCTATCTGCAGGAGGGTATGTGGATGTGCTCATTAGATCTCCAGGATGCGTATTAACATATCAAGATGGACAAGCACTCCAGGAGCCTCCTTCGCTTCTGGCTGGGAGCCAGTCACTACCAATTCAGAGCCCTGCCTTTTGGTCTCTCGATGGCCCCCAGAGTGTTCATGAAATGTCTTGCAGTGGTAACAGCTCATCTGAGACTTCAGGGATTCCAGGTGTTTCCATATCTAGATGATTGGCTCCTCTCCGCCCCCACCAAGCATCTTCTGGTCAGGGCTCTCCGCTACACTTTGGCTCTAGTGGAGTCATTAGGCATCACCATACACTGGGAGAAATCAAAATTTCCACCATCACAACAACTGGAATTCATAGGGGCAGTATTCAACACGCAGTCAAGCCTAATCTCACTTCCTCTCCACAGGATTCAGAGACTCAGGGCACAAGTTCAGATGATACTCTGTCAAAGCAAGGTGTGTGCAAGGGAGATTCTTCAAGCCTTAGGATCTATGGCTGCAGCCATCCCCATAGTCCCCTTAGCCAGACTATACATGAGATTACTACAATGACTCTTTCAGGCCCAGTGGATACCCACTCTCCACCCCTGAGCTCAAAGATTCTCATCACCAACATTTGCAAACCAGATCTCCTCTGGTGGATGTGTGCAAATGAAAATCTTTGGTGTCGTTCCTTCCAGATTCCACAGCCAAGTGCCACTGTGACCACAGATGCTTCCCTGATGGGATGGGGGGGGCCACTTCCAGGGAAAGTCAGTCCAAGGCATGTGGTCCGATGTAGACGTCAATTTGCATATCAGTGTCCCGGAGTTGAGAGCGGTGCTGTTTGCATTGCAAGCATTTCATCTGCTTCCATCCGGAACGATTGCTGTCCAGTTGGACAACATGTCTGTGGTCTGGTACAGAAACAGGGAGGGACCAAGTCTTACCCCCTTTGTCATGAAATGAGAATCTGGCAGTGGGTGATAGCTTTCAACTGCTTCCTGATCACAACGCACATCCCGGGGAGCTCCAACGTGATTGTGGACATACTGAGCAGATGCATACTTCATCCTCGTGAGTGGTCTCTCAACCCGAGTGTGGCAACTGAAATTTGCAGTCACTGGGGCCAGCCATGCTGCAACCTTTTTGCCTCCCCTTCAAATGCAAAATGCAGCAGCTACTTTGCCCTCTTTCCCCCTCTAGGGGAGTCACCGAGAGATACTCTAGTCCATGATTGGCCCATGGGTCTTCTTTATGCTTACCCTCCGATTCCTCTGATCCCCCTCATTCTGCGGAAGGCTATTCGGTTGAGAAGCAAAGTGATCCTCATTGCTCCGTTTTGGCCTCAAGTGTGGTTCCCCTTCCTTCGACCTCATCTGTTACAACCTCCTTGGATCCTGGACACTCATCAGGACCTAATTTCTCACTCACAAGGGCTGACTCCTCTGACTCTGTCCACCTTCAAGCTGACAGCTTGGTTTCTTCACTTCCATTATTTGCCAGACAAGTAACCCTTTCTTCACCTGTCCAGGATATTATTTTGGCTTCTCATAAACCATCCACCAGAAAACTTTACAAGGGTAAATGGAAAAGATTCTCTATTTGGTCACGTAATCAGGAGCTAGATCTGTTCTCAGCCCCATAGCCACTATTCTTCATTATTTGGCTGAGTTGTTTGACAAAGGTGCCTCAGCTTCTATTTCCAACTTCCATAATGGGTCTGAAGACCACTTCTCCTGTCGTCTTTGCAAGACCTTCCTCAAGGGTATTTTTCATAGCAGGCCTCCCATCAGACAGCCAGTGGATGCATGGAATTTGTCCTGGGTTCTGCAGGCTCTCTCTCTCTCTGCCCCCATTAGAGCCAGCTGCCACCTGTGATCTAAAATTCTTATCTTGGAAATCCTTATTCCTGGTGGCTATAACTTCAGTAAGACTAATTTCGGAATTACAAGCAGCATGTATCAAGAGCCCTTATCTGATCTTTCATAAGGACAGAGTATCACTTCGAACTAACCCATCCTTCCTCCCCAAAGTGGTTTCTGATTTTTCAGTTAACCAGTCCATTGAGCTCTCTGTCTTTTTCCCAAATTACTCTTAACAAGGGAGAATGCTGCCTACATTCCCTCTATGTTCGTAGACAATTATGCTTTTATGCTGGACAGAACTAAATCATTCCGCAAGTCAGACCAGCTTTGTTTCCATTGTGGGCCCTAGAATGGGAGGTGCAGTATCAAAGGTTATTTTGTCTAAATGGCTGAGAGATTGCATTGCCTTCACATATTCACTTATGGAGGGATGTAAGCTGGGCCAAATCAAAACTCACTCAACTAGGGTTATTGCGGTATCTGTTGCCTTCCACTCTAGGGCCTTCATGGATGACATTTGTGCAGCTGCCATTTGGGCTAAGCCCCACACTTTTTTATCAAGCATTACAAATTGGATCTGATCTCCAGGGGAAGAGTGACCTTTGGCTCAATGGTTCTCGGGAATGTTCTTCCATAAGGGCCACCCAGGTTCTCCAAGTAGATGGGGACTCAGCCCCATCAATAATGAATAGGAAGAATAACAACTTCAGATAAAGAAGTTATGACTTGCCATAATGTTCCATCTGAGTTGTTGATCTTCTTCCAGTCATCACACCCTCCCACTGACCCCCTCCATCTTCTGGTTCTTCGTGGTGTATTAGAGTTTCTGTGCAGAGATGGCCTCTGGCTTATTCTTTCTCTATATGTTGCATGCAAACTTGATCTGAGGAAACTGAGCAAAGGGCATTGTGGGTAGCAGCTTAGCTTGAAAGTTTCTGATGTATACAAGCTTGGTATAAGGCCGACTCTGTTCCGCGGGTTCAGAACCGAACCCATTAGTGATGACTGGAAGATCAACAACTCAGATGGAACATTATGGTAAGACATGACTTTCTGGTCCTTGATACATTTCTTTTACCTTGTTTACGCTTTCTCTAAATTTTCTGTTCCTTACTACAGTGTTAGGCATAGAGTAGTTTAACCCCATTTTCTAAGCATTGAAAGTGACTATTTGACAAAAAAAATTTTCATTATTAATACGTTTATCTGCTTATTTTATTTCAACATAAAATATAAAGTCCATTGTTTGTGACATTACTGTTAGCTGTAGTAAAAAAGTCACTAAGAGGTAAATGTTAAGAAAGCTGCAGTCAGTGGATTATGCTATTCAACAGACGTTCATGTGGTTCATATTTTGTAGCATTTATTTTTAGGCAGTTGTCCTGAACAGCATATTTGTTTACAAATGTTAATAAGATGTTCATTGTGTTGCAGTGTTGCAGTCATGACTGTAGGGTTCTCCCCTGCTGGCAGGCAGTCCTCGGTCGGCCAGAATCCCAAAGTCTGGGTCCGGCATCGGCTGTTCAGCCATGCTCCCTGACGTCAGAATGCCAGGAGTACAAAGCTGACAGCTGACGCCATCTTCTCCAGTCTTTCTTGCCATGCGGTGATAGTAGTTCGCAAGTGCCGGTCGGCTGACTCCTTCCGATTTTTTCTGATGAACGTCAGTCCAAAGATTTTCTTCTCCACTCAAAGATAAGTACCCCATTGGGGAAACTTTTTTCTTGCTCCACTCCGATGTCAGAAAAAGTTAATAATTGTAGTTCATGTGGGAAGCAAATACCTCATAAGGATTTTCATTCTTACTGTATTCCTTGCTTAGGGCCCTGACCACGACGTAGCTAGTTGTCGGTTTTGTGCTAGATTCAATCAACGTACAATTAAGAGAAGGTACGATTTTGCTTTTCATTACTTCGGTAGGCGCTTTAACTACAAAATGTCGTCCGATACGGTTCCGGCTACCGGAGTTCACAAACGTCGCAAGGATAAAGACAGGCCTCCGAGGTCCAAATCTGATGATAGCACACAAGCGGAGCCAGCTTCAGGTTTGGCCATCAGTGAGGTGCTTTTGCAGCCCCTGTTGTCGGCCATTTCAGAACCGATGGCCGAAACGGGCTCTCATGAGGAGCCAACCAGGCCTTTAAATATTTCTATTGCAGGACCTTCGGACAATGCTCCTTCAGATGGGTCCAGAGCCGCTGTGCAGGTACCGGCTTCCGAAGGGGTTTTCAGGCCTACTCAGCTTCTAATAAAGGCAAAGCCAAAGACAAAGGCAAAGACTCCTTCTAAATCAAAGACTGCAACACAGGCCTCTTCTGAACCGGCTCCCAAGTCACAGAAACAGTTACTCAAACTGGCGGAGGATTTACTTACTATGATTAGGGGTTCACATCCCCCTCCAGATAAAAGGCCAAGGCAGGATGTTTATTATGATTCCTCTGATCAGGCTTCTGTTTCTTCAGTTTCTTCTTCTGACCAGGAATATTCTTTCCCTCCTTATGAGGATTCTGATGTTGAGGAATCCATTCCTTCAGCTTCTCCCCCTAAGGATTTCTCTTTTGGGGAAACTTTGCATGAAATGAGGGAACATTTCCACTGGGAAGGACAGGAGTATTCGGAATCTAAGAAAAGACTGAAGGATTTTCTTCTTCTTCCCCAACATAGACCCCTGGCTATTCCTCCTGTTTTGGATATTGTGGATGATGCCTTTTCAGAGGTTAACTTAACCCCTGACTCTTTTCCTCCTGTTCCTGTTAAGCCTGATAGATATTACAGGGTTCCTGATTCCCACCAGTTTTTATACAAGAACCCTTCTGCTGACCCTGAAACCATTTCTCAGGGTCCTAAGGGAGTTAAGGCCGCTTCTGCCAAAAATCCCATTCCCACTGAAAAGGATTCTAGATCCTTAGAAAGATGGGGCAAAAAAGTGTACACTTTTGCTACTTTGTCCGTTAGGGCTTTAAACTGTCAGTTTCATATGCTGAAATACCAGCAATTTCTCTTGTCTGTTTTAAAACAAAAGCTTACTTCCACTTCTGCCTGTGCAGATAAGGAATTACATGACTTATTGCATGCCACTGAACAAGTTGGGAAGCATGGTTTACACTGTGGATTTGATGCCTTGGAGGCTTCTTGCAGGGCTGCTGCCTCCGGCACAGTCATTAGAAGGCATGCATGGCTAAAGGAACAAAATTTGCCTGAACAAGTAAAGGCTAAATTATTGGATGCTCCTGTTCAGCATAATGTTTTGTTTGGATCAAAAACTGAAGAGGTGATTAAAAAGATGGAGGATAAGGTGAAATCCATGCAAACAGTTAAAGATTTCTTACAAGTACAGCCACCTAGATTTAGCAGGAATTGGCCTTCTAAAAATTGGTCCTTTCCCACTTCAGACAGGCCTCAGAGGGGTAGATATAGACGCTCCAGAGGAAGGCCTCAAACACAAGCTTCTTATAGACCAAGACAGTGGACTGCTTCCACCCCTAGGGGAGGAGCGGACAGGTCACAAACTCATAGGAAACAAACTCAATGACTCCCTCTGTTGGGCTACAGGAACTTCTTGCCTGGAAGCCCCTCTCTGAGGAAAACTCTCTCTTTTTTATCAAAATTGGACTCGTATAACCCAAGACAAGTGGGTTTTGGATGTGGTTTTAAGAGGTTACAAATTCCATTTTCATACCCTGCCAAGGCCAAGCGGATGGCCAGACCTTCCAAAACATCAATGGACGGAGGCCTTAAACCAGGTGGAAGCTCTTTTGGCTATGAAAGCCATAGAACTGGTTCCACTTTCAGAGATGGGACAAGGTTTTTACTCAAGGCTCTTTCTAGTCCCCAGGAAGCAAAACGCATGGAGACCCATTCTGGATCTATCAGTCTTGAACACCTTTCTAGAGATTCCAAAATTCAAGATGCTTACTCTACAGCAGCTATTTCCAATGCTGTCCAAAGATGCATGGATGGTAACTTTGGATTTAAAGGAGGCATATTTACACATTCCCATCAGGCAGGAATGCAGAAAATACCTCAGGTTCAAGGCCAGATTGAGGCACTTTCAATTCTCTGCGCTGCACTTTGGATTGTCTACTGCACCCAGGGTCTTCACCAAATGCCTGGCTCCAGTAGTAGCTTACTGCAGACTCCAGGGAATTAAAATTTACCCTTATCTGGACGATTGTCTAATTCAGGCAGACAGCAAGGATGTCTTACTCCAGCATCTAGAATTTGTACAGAACCTCCTCAAGTTCCTGGGATTCTCTGTAAACATAAAAAAGTCAAATTTGACACCATCACAACAGATAACTTTTCTGGGTGCTCTTCTAAACACCACAAACCAGATGGCATTTCTGACATCCGAAAAACAATTACAGCTGGCTTCAACTTTCAAAACCTTGGCAACTTTAACTCGACTATCTGCAAGGAGATTCCTGCAGGCTTTGGGTTACATGGCCTCCTGCATCCTTCTTGTACCATATGCAAGACTACACATGAGGAAAATACAGTGGTACCTAAAAATTGTATGTTCTCAGCATTGCCACAGTTTAGACATACTGATCTCCGTCCTTCCTTGCCTTCAAAAGGAATTTCTTTGGTGGTCCAGGGTATGTGCTCTAAACAAAGGGAAACCCTTCTGTCTGCCTCCTGCCACTCCGATTCTAACCACGGACGCCTCGGATTATGCTTGGGGAGCCCATTTTCAGGGCAACTGTCTGCAGGGCCTTTGGACAAAGGATCAGAAGCACCTGCACATCAATTTAAAGGAAATGTTAGCCGTTCAGAAATCTCTAATGGCCTTCAGGAATCTTCTACAACCAGGACAACTACTAATACGGACAGACAACACCACAGTTATGTGGTACATAAACAAGCAAGGGGGATATCATTCCTACCTCCTTTGCAGACTAGCCATGGATATATGGAACACAGCTCTAGCTTGCAATCTGGATCTTCAAGCTCAGTTTCTACCAGGGAAACAAAACTTCCTGGCAGACAGTCTGAGCAGAAACCTTTCGGATCCACACGAGTGGATGCTGGACACCAAAATATTCAGGATGATAACAGCAGTCTGGGGATGTCCTCACATAGACCTCTTTGCATCCCATCTCAATCATCAACTACAGAATTTTTGCACCAGGACTTTCCACAAAGAAGCTTGGAAAGTGGGTGCCCTGTCATTCAGTTGGAGGAACCTCTCGGGATATGCCTTTCCACCTCTTCCTCTTCTTCCATGGGTCTTATTAAAGATAAAACAGGACAAGCCCAAGATGATAATCTTGCTGGCCCCAAATTGGCCTTGACAGTTTTGGTATCCAACTCTAAAAAACCTATGTCTGGAGCTCCCTTGGGTTTTACCTCAGTCTCCGAACCTTCTGTCCCAACATCAGGGTCAGGTTCTACACTCTCATGTCAGAACTCTCAGCCTGATTAATCCAGGGCCTTTGATTTCTTCTTTCCTACCCAAGCAGGTTATGGATGTAATTTTAGAAGCCAGACATCCTAGCACTAGAAAATCTTATGCAGGAAAATGGAAAAGATTTTGTTCCTGGATGCAGGCTCAGGATTCTGATCCTCTTCTTCCTAACATTCCTTTAATTTTACTTTACTTGACAGATCTTTTACATAAGGGTCTCTCTTTCTCTTCCATTAAGATACATGCCTCTGCTATCTCTGCTCATTATAATACAGACCCTCCCATCTTTTCCCACCAGCTCATGAGACAGTTTCTCAGAGGAGCTAAGAACTTAAGACCTCCTAGATCTCCCCCCATTCCTGCTTGGGATCTCAACTATGTTTTGGAAAACCTAACCTTGCCTCCTTTTGAGCCTGCTGCCTCTTCTGACATCAAGTTTTTATCTTGGAAGACAGCTATCCTGTTAGCCCTAACCTCTGCCAGGAGAGTTTCAGAGTTACAAGCTCTTATGGCTGTGGAACCTTATATTATTTTTCATCAAGACAGGGTATCTTTGAGGACTAACCCTACCTTCATGCCTAAGGTGGCTTCCAAAGTGGCTTTAAATCAAACTATCCACTTGCCAACCTTTTTCCCCACTCCTCAAAATAAAGGGGAAAGGATCTTACATTCCTTGGATGTACACAGACAACTATGTTTATTTTATTTATTTTTATTTATTTTATTTTATTTTACATTTGTTAACCAGGCTAGTCTGGCTGGATACATTGTCCATTTTCAGCAGAGGCCCGAGGAGAAAAGCTCCATTAACAGACTAGTAAATTACAATAAAAAGAACAATAATCAAAATCACACTCAACACAGAACCAGTCATACATACAAGCAAATAAAGGACAAAGTTGTTATTGGTGTAGTGAAATGCAGAAGTATTATAACAAGGAAAAAAAACAAAGGAGAGGCATCATTATTTAGTAGTAATTGAATATAATACGACTGACTCGTAAGGGAGAAGAATTGAAATAGGCTGGCAGATAGAGAGTCAAATGAACTGTACACTATTTACAATTTGGGATAGAACAACTTTTGCCAGAGCACTAGTATAGGAGCGAGATAAAAATAGAGTAGATTTGCATAAAGTTTGAAAAAGAAGAGATGACAAATTGCGTAGATATAGCATCTAGTAGGAGCAAAAAGTGAAAGAGAGTATTGCAGGTGGGTTAGGATAGGGAAAACATCAAAGGTTGAGAACAACCAGTCTGAGTGAGAAAAAGGGGGAATTAGAAATAGGGGAATATATTGCTGAGCTCAGTCAGGATTAGAGCATGGGCATAGCCAGTGGGTTTGTAAGTGGTTTCTTATTTGTTTTTTGAAAAGGTGAGATGAGCCTAGGGTGGTCAGGTGTATGGAAGTTTGTTCCAATATGATCCTACAGTGTTGGCAAATAAGGAGTCACCTGCTTTATTGTGGGATTTGAGAGTAGTTACTAGAAGCTTATTGGCTGAGCGAAGGGAAGTGAGATTTTTATAAGGGGTGATGAGGTTGTTAAGTATGGGTGTGTTGGAGGGGTAATGTAGAATTTTATAAGTGATGACTAATTGTTGCAGAAGTATTATGTTCTGAAGTTCTAGCCAATTGAGTTTTTTTAGATTGAGACAGTGATGAGTACGGAAAGGGGAACCTGTGGCAAACCTGGCAATACTATGGTATGCTGTGTTAAGTTTTTGAAGGTTAGCTCTTGAAAGGTTGATAAAAGATGGAGAGGCATACAATAGTGTGGAGATGAGGTGAGTTTGGGCGAGAGACACTCGGGTAGTGGCAGTAAGAAAAGGCTTTAGTCTGTAGAGGGCACCTATTTTTTTATTAACAGTCTTGATGGTAAGATCAATGTGGTAGTCAAAGCTTAGCTGATTGTCTATAGTAACGCCTAGTAGTTTAGTGGAACAGTCAGGTTTGATGATAGTGCCATTACAGGACATAATGGAAAATGAGATTGGGGCAGATTTAAGGGTGGGGGTGAAGAGTAGTAATTTAGTTTTTTTGGGATTAAGGAGGAGACAGATGTGTTGGAACCATTTTTCTGCTGCTGTAAAGATTTTTTGGGTGGAGGAGTTGAGTTCTTCTGGAGATACAGCAGAGCAGATGAGAGTGGAATCATCAGCATACTGTATACAAGTGGTTGTAGGAAGTGAAGTTGGTAGGTTATTAATAAAAATGGAGAAAAGGAGGGGGCCTAAGATGGAACCTTGTGGGACACCAATAGTGATAGGGAGCTGAGAGGATAGATGGCTGTCCCAGAGGACTGCTTGTTTTCTATCTTTCAAGTAGGAGTCAAACCATTGTAGTACAGATGGATCAAGTGAGAGTGATTTTAAAGTATCTAGGAGAAGTTGATGATTCACCATGTCGAAAGCTTTTGAGAGGTCAAGGAATAATGCAGAGGAGTAGAGGTTGTTATTGCGATTTTTGTTGATTACATCTGTGAAGGAGAGGAGGGCAGTGGAAGTACTGTGGTGGGGCCTAAAACCATGTTGTGAGTCTACGAGTAGGTTATTTTGCAAGAGATGATACAGGAGCTGATGGTGAATGCAACGTTCCATAATTTTAGATAGTGGGGATAGAAGGGCTATTGGTCGGTAATTAGAAAGTTCGTTGGAGTTACCTCCTTTATGGAGGGGAATGATATGGGATATTTTCCAGCAGGATGGGATGGTAGATTCAGTTATAGTTCTGTTAATTAATATTGAGATTGGGTAAGCTAGTTCAGCTGCTGCTAGTTGTAGATATTCAGCTGGAAGTTTGTCAGCTGAAGGGGTGCAAGGTTTAAGTTTAGAGAGTAACTTATGTATATAGGTTGTGGAGACTGTATTAAATTTTAGTGTGGGGGTGCTGTTTTGAGGAGAGGTTATTTGAAGGGAAGGGGGGGAGTCATGGTGTTTGCAAGAGAGGAGACTGTTTCAGAGAAGAAGTTGTTGAAGGTATTGGCTATTATATTGGGTTGGGTTTGGGCTAGGCTAGTAGGTGTAGGAGTTTTGGTGTTCCCTGGATGGAGCAGTTTATTGATTCCTGACCAGAAGTGTTTGGGGTTTTGATTTTGGTTTTGTTGGTACTTCAGGTAGTAATTCTTTTTATCCAGATAGGTGAGTTTCTTAGTTGTATTTCTCAGGTTTTTGAAAGTTTGATGGTCAGATGGGTTTTTCGTGGATCTCCATTTTGTCCATGATTTGTTTCTAGCTAGCATAGTTTGTTTGGTATTTTTTGAAAGTCAGGGCGCTGCTTTTGAGCCTATTCTAATTAGTCGGGATGGTGCATGATGCTGGAGAATTTGTAGGAAAGTATTGTTGAAGTGGGTAACTGCTTCATCAATTGGGAGGTGTTTTAGAGCTGCCCAGTTATATTCTTTGAGTTCATAACGGAAAGCTGACAGGTTAAAATTTGTTTTGTTGTATACAGTACGATAAGAAGCCTGTTTGGGATTGTTGATTTTTTGTTTAGTAATGTAGGTGAGGAGGTGATCACTGATATTGTCAGGGAGTATTCCAGTTTTATAAGAGAGGGATTGTTGTTGACCAGTATCCAATCCAGGATGGCTTGTTTATTGGTAGATTTGTGTATTCTAGTAGGGGATGTTATGGTTTGTTGAAAGTTAAAAGGTTAAGGTGATAGGTGGGTTTTGGAGAGGTACAGGAGTACCAATCTATATTAAAGTCTCCTAAGATTATGGCTTCTTGAGGAAAGCTACAGGAGACCCAGCTAAGAATATTTTCTAGTGTATTTAAGTTATTGCCTGGTGGGATGTAGGAGCATATTATATAAATGGCTTTGTTTTTATTCACTTGAAGTTTGGTACAGAGTATTTCAGCATTGCCTGGGGAGGGGGGTAGGGAGTCAATTAAGGCTACCTGCAGTTGGGATTTATATAGAAAGGCCACTCCCCCACCCTTTTTGTTAAGGCGATCTTGTCTTAAGGTGCTATAGCCTGGGGGAGTGATTTCGTTGTCTTTGGTAGTTGGTTTAAGCCAAGTTTCAGTGAGGCAAAGAATATCAAAGGCATAGAAGTCAATTAAAGCATGGAGTTGTGTGATTTTATTATTGATGCTACGAATATTTAGGTGAGCTATAGAGAGGGAGTCATTAGAGAAAGGAGAGGTAAGGTTGTTGGCAATGTGATTTGCAGGGGTGTGGGTGGGAGGATTATTGGGGCCAGGGTTGGGGTGGATGTCCCCATGTAACAGTAGAAGTGTTTGTGGAATATGAAATATCTTTGAGTTTTTGTATGGTATAAGATAAAGCCGTCTTGTGGTTAGAAATTTGATATGGTGTAATTTGTGGTAGAGAGGGGGAAGGTAGGGGCAGGATGATAGGATATTAATATGTGTTTGTTCAGATAGAGGAGGTACAGAGGTAGTGTGTTTGGCTACATTAGGAGATTGGCTGAGGGTAAGATATTCGTATGAAGTAAATGTGTAGTATAAAAGAAGGATGTTAAGGAGCAGTAGGGAATGCAAAAGTTTGAGGCTTAAAGGCATGTTTAGAGAGAGAGCTGATAGCAAGTGTAGTACTAGGTAGTTTAGGAAGGTGGAGAGTGGGGTGTGGCAGTCAGTTAGAGATCAGGCGAATGGGTCAGGTGGTAGGAATGGAGTAAAGAGTTATTCAGTTAGGGTGGGGCAGGAAGTGAGACAAATGGAGGTGTGGCAGAGTAAGTATAAAGGTAGGGACCCTGGGGGTGGGTGGGAATTGGGGGTAGGGAGGAGAGCGGAGTGAGCGGAGCGAACGGAGCGGGAAGAGCCAGTGAGGGGAAATCAGTGGCAGAAAACAATCAGAGAAGAAGAGAAAACACTATATTTGGTGTAGGGTAGGGGTATGCAATAGCGTTAATATGCAGGGGGGGATGTGTGGTGGATAGGGGAGAGTAAAAAAGTAGATGATAGCTAGGTAAGGTGACACAGGTGATAGTAGTGGAGAAAAAGAGGGGTTTAGGTGTAGGGGATAGCAGGAAGAAGAGGTCTACTGAGGGAATAAGGGAAAAAAATAGTGTGTCCCACAGTAAGCGGGGCGCCACCTGGTGGCAAGACTAGGAATTGAGAGACACAGCAGACAGTGTTCCTCAAGTGAAAAAGTTTGGGAAGGGGGGAGAGTTACCTCAGGGATAGAGCTGGAGAAGGAGGGAAGGAGAGAAGTGAATTGAGTATTATAGGAGGAGGGGGGGGGGTAGGCTGCTGGTTATCCTGGGAGGGAAGTCAAATAATCTGGAGAGTAAAATTAAACAGTACAAGAGTAGGACATACTTTCAAAAGGTCTACAGAGGGTAGACGGTCTTAGTGGGGAGGACGTTAAATCCTATTCAGGATTGTGTTCCTTGGTTTGATATCCACAGGGCCTCTTTAGCAAGGGTAGGAGAGGAAATTCAGTTGTGCAGGCTGGTAAATATATAGAAAGAGAGAGAAGACAAATATAAGTACATTCAGCAATCATGGAAGGATGTAACAAAATACCCAGAACATGTAACTATGATTAAAGGTTAATACAGAGACTAATAAAACTAAATCAAAGACTAAATAAAGACAGTCAAATTCAGACAGATGGTAACCATACAGCAGGATCATACATTTGTACTATAGATGAGTACTACTGCGTCACTGAGGCTCGCAGCATAAATCCTGACATGCAACTAAGTTAATCTTTTAACATGAGCAACTAGGCGTTTCAGTTTACAGAAAGACAATGGAAAACCACAACAACCACAGCCTATCCTCTATAACAATTAATAATAGGACCATGTGAAAGATACACTATAAAAATACTGTAGCATCGTATTATAGGCCTTAAAACTGTCGTTTGGATAGAGGGGCATTACTGGTACAACAAAGCTAACTGGTAGTTTGTAAAGAGCATAGTGTACAGGCAGTGAAATAGCCACGTACCATTGGTAAAGCTACTATTTTAAATGCTGTATCCACCCTTAGAATGCAAGTATTCAGAGTTGGGGACCACGTGGAAGCCAGGAGTAAAAGGCGCTACCTATCCCAGTTAGAAGGGTTAGCGCTATGTCAAGCAGAGTGAGTACACTATTAGTATTAAATCGCTGCAAGAATACTAGAGGTAGGACAAACCTAAACACCATAGGCACTAAGCAACATGGGTTAGCTCTATGGTGCTCGTTATTGGGCTGGAATAGTTGCCGAAAATACAAGCGTAACCGCTAATAAATATCAAGAAAGCGGGTTAAGACCTCAGCGTCCTATAAGCACTGAAAACAGAGTCAAATGGTATAACACACGGAGCGAAAGACACTACCGCTGTAAGCCTGGACAGAACCAAGGACATAACCAAGGACATCAGAAAATCAGAACAATTGTTTGTTTCTTATGCTTCAAGTTCCCAAGGTAAAGCCATTTCAAAACAGACCATTTCTAAATGGATTGCTCATGGAATCAGATTTTGTTATTCACACCATGGAAAGCAAATCCCAGGGAGTATACTGACTCATTCCACCAGAGCTGCTGCCACTTCTGCGGCCTTCCTCAGGGGAGTTCCTATCAAAGACATTTTGGAAGCTGCAACTTGGAGTTCAGTGCATACTTTTTCTAAGCACTACAATCTACCTCTCTACTCTAAGTCTAGGGCAGGCTTTGCCTCTGCAGTCTTGCAGGGCCTTTTAGCTGCCCCTTTTTTATGACCACCTCCCTTTCTTTCAGCTTTGGGATTCTACCCTACAGTCATGACTGCAACAGTGAAACACGATGAACATAGTACAGTTGTGTACACCTACCATAAATGTAGATGTTCGAGTGTCTTCACTGTTGCAGTCTGGGTTTTCCCTCCCTCTTGTCCCCTCTTATTTTTACTTTTGTGTAGTTCCTTTTTTCACCATTCTTCTGAGGTGTGTTTGCAAAGGATATGGGACCTTTTTCATTTTGGGACTCCTGACATTTGGAGCAAGAAAAACTGGAGAAATGGCATCGGCTGTCAGCTTTGTACTCCTGGCGCTCTGACGTCAGGGAGCATGGTTGAACAGCCGACTCCGGACCCAGACTTTGGGATTCTGGCCAACCGAGGACTGCCTGCCGGCAGGGGAGAACCCTACAGTTATGACTGCAACAGTGAAGACACTCTAACATCTACATTTATGGTAGGTGTACACAACTGTACTTTACTGTAGTTTTGAGCAGTCAGTGCTGTTTTTCTTTGCAAAACTGAACTAAATGGTAACTCAACCACTACAAAGAAATAAGGTCAATGAAATGACTAAATTAGATGTGACTGCTGCCCATATATTCCAGTTAAGATATGGTGCACTTCTGTCTGGTGTTTTATGTTTAGATTTGCAAATGAAGAAAACCTTTGTATAGAGAGATGGCAAGCTGTCTGCATCCTCCAGAAACCCAGGTCCAAATTTTTGGTCAGAATGCTGGAGCCTGTTGTTGTCAAGACATAGAAGTGTGTAGTCCAGCTTTGCTTACCCATCAGTAGTTTCAGTCCATTGCACATCCCCCTGGTGAAGTGTAGGTGATATAGCAGCAGATCAAGCCTGTGGTTGAGTGTTTTGGTCCACTAGGCAACACCCAGCTCTATCACATGATTTAGGTGTGTGAAAGCTTCCAGTTCTAATCTGATTGTATGATACAGTGAAATTAACTCTTAATTTTCCTAGTATTGAGTATCAATGCCTTTTATAGTTTTTGTAAGTTAACAGTGCTGATAACTTTATTTTTTACTATATTTGCAAGATGGTTCTACCTGCTTTGTTTGCCTCTCTATGCTCAGGCTTACTCCGCTCCCCTACCCTACTCGCATTCCAACCCACCCCCCCCCCCACTTATTTGCTCAATGGTTCTACCTGCTCTGTTTGCCTCGCTATGCTTGGGATCACTCCGCTCCCTTACCCTATCCCCATTCCCCCCCCACTTATCCTACATTTATACTCTATTTATCCAAGCCACTCCCTTCTATCACTCCCCATTTCCTCTCGCATCCATCAATCATATCTCTCTTCCTGTCTGTCTGTAACTCCTCCCAGTTTTTCAACACTACCTTCCAACTCTTTTGACTGCAATTGTTATCTATCATAAATAATGCTATCCCCCTCTCCTCCTTATTGTACTTCTCAATCTAATTTCCCTCCTGCCTGTACCATTTTATGACAATGTGATAAATCTCATCCTATCATCTACCCTTACTTTTTCTATTTGTCATTATCTCTTTCCACCCTAACAGACCTTAAGCCTAGCTCTACACTTACCTGTTCTCAAAATTATACCTTGACAGCTTATTCATTCACTATTTCCCCTTCTCGTTTCTGCCACAATGATACCTACCTCCTTAAAATAAAATTATTCCCTCTGTCATAGCCAGCTTTCAAAATGAAGCCAATATATAACTTTTAAACTCTACATCACAAGTCCTAAACAACCTTTACTTCACATTCTTCTCTCAGGGGACATACACTCCAATCCAGGTCCTACCTGTAACCCTCTCTCTCCATCCAACTCGTAGCCCCTCCCCTCCAAATTCCTCCTCTCAGACCTGTACCTCCTCTTCTTCCAGTAACATAACTATATTCTCTCTCAATATCCAAAGTCTGCTAAATAAAATCACTGAACTACACTCCTGGATATCTCTCTGCATGCCTGATAGTCTCACCATCTCTGAAACCTGGCTAAACGCCCACAAATCTGACAGTGGACTTTTACCCCCTGGATATAATATCTTTTGTCAGGACAGACTTAATAAAAATGTGGGTGGTGTAGCTATAGTATATTCAGAACAACTCTTCCTCTATCCACTGTCTTTCTCTCCACCACATTTTCACCCAGCTGAAATGCTCATACTTTACTTTGAACAATCATAAAAAAATGGCCATTGCTACCATCTACAATACCCCCTGGTAACAATATCCCTATTCTTGAACACTTTCTCTCCTGGATCTCACAAACTATTTTATATGAAACCATTATATTGGGTGATGTTAACATTGATTGGAATTCTGTATCCTGTAAATCTCCTAATAACCAGCATTAACCTTTTTGGTTTCTCCCAACTCATTACAACCCCCCTTCTCACCTTAATACACACTCCAACACTGGCACTATACTAGACTAGATCCTCTCCTCTCACCTTCACCACAACCCCACTACACACTCTGATTCCCTAAATGATCATTTCCCTACCTCTGTCTTGTGACATCCCTCCCAATGATCGCAATACAAAGACTGTCAGAGGACATCTTTAATTATATTACTCGCTACTATTAATTGGTCCTTCCTTAATGATCTCCCCCTTGAAGCTGTACTGAAATTCAGTACTATTTTTCATAATACTTTAAACTCCTTGGCTCCCATCAGGAAAATTAGAATTAAATCAAACGTTGCTCCTTTGTTAGCTAAAGCTACTGTCTCCCTCATGCAAAAGAGAGAGATTGCCTGGAAAAATTGGCATAAACACATAACCCTTACAATCAACACCTCTATAGAGAACTTTGTAATGTAACTAAAAAACAAGTTAACCTTGACAAAAAAAATTTACCTTAACTCTCTAAAGCAACCCTACTCTAACACCATAGAAATTCTGGAATACTGTTAAGACTGTTACACCCAGGTCACGCCTCTGCAGCTAATCCCTTCCCTAACAGCTCTGCCTTAGATTCTTCTGTTCTTAACTCCTTCTTCATCAAATCCATTCAGAAGTTAAGAATGATATGAATTCCTTCCCCATTATCCCCCCATCCACACACACTGCCTCTTTTTCTGTTAAACCTGTTCCCACTTCTTATATCAGAACACTTCTTACATGCTACCCTTCACCCGATGACCTGCCTCCACTCTACCTTAGATAAGCTATTAAAGTTATTGCATATCCCATCTCCCTTTTAATCAATAGTTCAAGTAAACATTGTCCCAGATATCTGGAAGAAATTATATATTTATTCCCCCTCATAAAGGTGGAAACTCTACTGAGCCCTCTAATTTCAAGCCAATTGCTATTCAGTCACCACTTTCTAAGATTCTTTACAAATGCATCCATAAACAGCTCCTTGCTCCCCTACTCCAGGAAAAGCTCCTCACCACTACTCAACATGGCTTTCGGCCCAACCATAGCACTGCTACAGCAGGTATATCCTTTATTTAGACTATCCCTTCATGACATGCTCATAATAAACTAATCTCCTTGACCTATCTAAAGCCTTTGATACTGTATCTCATAATCTTTTTCTGTCAAAAGTATCTAGTCTAAATCTCTCCTACTGTCACTGCTATACTGTATGTTACTTAAATCACTACTGATGTACCATATGTTACTATTGTCACTGCTATGCTGTATGTTACTTATGTCTCTCTGGTTCCTGATGAAAATGTATGATTTCTATATTGTATCTGATGATTTGTTATACTTAAATTGTTCATTAACTACCTTTGGAGCTTTTCTTCTCTGGTCGCTGGTCTCTGCTGGAAAAGGGCTTTATGCCTAGTCAGACTAACCGGGTTAACAAATGTCAAATAAATAAATTTAAATAAATAAATAATTGTTCCCTTTTACCACACATTGATATTAACTAATTTTTAAGTCTGCCATGGTGGAATTGCAATGACGCTACCAACATGTATGTAAGTCTATATGAAAGGCTTCAGCGGTGCTATCACACTGCTGCTGTGAGCATGAAAACCATTGTGGTAAATTACAACAGTGACTGGAAATGCTGAATATCACCACATCTGTTGTTTTGCCCTTTTATAGAAGAACATTTACCCATAGCAAAATGTTTTTAAGAAGGAAATCCTTATGATCAGTAGTGACCACCAATAATTTTAACAGAATTATTTCACAGGCTGAGAAAGTGATTATTCAAGATTTATAGTGGTGGGTTGTCCTTATCAGTGCCAGTTTTATATGTAAAAACTAAGATAGTTGCTAATTTAATAATAGCATCTCCTTTTTGAGGTAAAGATGATTTTTAGTGGTTTAAAAGATAAGAATTTAATTTTTGTGTGGCCTTTGAAGAAAGCACTAAAAGACACTGGAGTGCCTATTAAATATTTAAAAATGCCAGGAGGATAGGAATGTGCAACACTGTGCCAGGCATATTTATTTAATTTACTTAAGTAGCAGCTCTGTTGCTGTTGATGGTTACCTGTAAGATACTTACTTTTGATATTTCCCTCTTGTTTTCTAAAGTTGCCACCATGGCCATGCCCTCCATAGTGATGTCATGTTCATGATTTTGTATACAGTAATAAAGCTTTTAGATATGAAAACTGTTTATGTTGCGGGCCTAGCACTACAGCATACGTAATGTATCAAAGTAAGGCAGTGCATCATTGCAGGGTCTACAGGTCTCCCATGGTTTCCTGTTAATGCAGAACTTCAGCAGCGTGGGGTAGTACTACAGATGTTACGCTATCTGGATGTCACTGCTATGATCTTTCTGTAGTTTTACCTTTCGTGATGTCATGTGGGGCACATTGCAACTCTAATACTACAGAAGGGGCAGTCTGTTCTGCACCAAAAGCTGTACAGTGCAGCACTGTGCATCGAAAGTGGATAACCCCCATCCCTATGTGATTTCTGTTGCAGTTTATTGGAAAAAGTACTGAACAATGTTGTGCTATCAGTACCATAGTTATATATTCTAACTGTGCATTATAACAGTACTGTGTACCATGATAACATGAAAATAAATGATAAAGTAATGAAACTTGGGTTATACAGGCTGATACCAGCTCCTTTTAACCTTAATCCTTTGTGACTTCTGGGCATAACTTATAGGTGTCTTCAACTGAACAGAAAGTGCAGGTGATTTGAGAATGTCAGAAGTGGGTAGGACTGATGGTAAAGGTGTACATTTAAGTGCTTAAACACCTTAGTACACTGACTGCTCTTTGCATTGTGGGAGCCTGACTGAAAGCAGTAAGGAAGAGTGACAGACGGCCATATTTACTTGGATCATTTGACTTAAGAGCCTGCAGTACCACTAAAATGAAAAATGACAACCTTATCATAATATAAATATTATACTATTGATATTGTTTGAGCAGAGACTTGGAATTTTTTTTTAAAGCCATGTATTGCTTGGATCTTTAAAAGTAACTTTTTTGAGATCAAAAAGTTAGATACACATTTAAGCACTTCTTTAAAGTCACTGCTAGGCACAGGCCTTGACTAACTCTCAATAATGTGTGATTTGTATCCCACCCCTCAACCCCCCACCCCTGGACCATCCAGTATATTTGCTATGTGTGATTTGTATCCCACCCTCAACCCCCCACCCCCGGACCATCCAGTATATTTGCTGTGATCTCCACCGACATTCAACACACTTAAGATGCACCTCTTAAAAAGACACCACTATAAAACCACATAACCTTATTACCTCAGAGCAGTGTGATGATATAACTAGAAATATTAACTAGAAATATTAACTCCCATATACAATCTCCTATACAAACACAACCTCATGCCACAACTTACCCTGTTCTACCACCTCCTGGTTTCCTCTTCACCTCATTCACCCCCTACAACCAATATTAAACATCTTCATAAAACTGTTACCCAAACAATTATTATCATCATGAATTACCCCTACTTCCATAACTTCCACACCAACAAACACCACCATACCGCACCTCAATAAATTAATGAAGCCAACTCCCCATCTCACCACCATACTTCTGATCACTCTTTTGTATAATTTCAAAGACTTAAAAGCATATTTCTCTCTCCCTAAAACCCCAAAGACGTCCTTCGGGCTATCTTCCATAATCTTTATATTCCTTCTCAACAGTAACATTGAACCCATCCCAGGCCCAACAACTCCCTCTTCTCACCAGCAGAACTACTGTTCCTACACTGGCCTGTGCCCTTCTCAGTGCCCACAGCATCAGAAGCAAGCTGTGTAAAATTCTGGGTCAGTTAAGATTCCCCCAATTTCGAACATCTTCTGATCTCCTAAAAGTATGTCAGTGATGCCAGACCAGGTAAACAATCTGGTGGAGGCCCTGTCATTATGCCCAAAAATAAGCTGAAGTCATTGATGAAGAAAATTCCTCCTGTGACTCCAGTCCTAAGTGGATTCTGCTTAAATTCCCAACTCACAAAACGCAAACCACTACTGGTGGCCTGTTTTGCCGCCCACTTCTTCCCTAAATTAATTATTCAAATCACTCGTTATTAACATCCAATCATGATCATTCTAGGGGACTTCAATCTTAATTATCTTATCTTAATTATCTTGACCCTCTTTTATCCAACATAGCTACTTTCTTAGCAGACCTAGGTCTCCTTCAAGTCATGTTAGAATCAACCTAACCTCAGATCTCCCAAACATTGCACACACGACCTGATTACAAACATAAAAAACTCCATCACCAACATAAACATTTTGCCACCATCTGTAAGTCACCAATTCCCAATCACCTTTACCATTATCAACCATCCTACAAAACTGCCGCCAATCTTAAAAGCTGTCATAATCCCATGCAACACTAATTGGCAAACTCAAAAACGTTCTCACAGCCCACAATTGAAACCATATACTCTCTCCTTACACGACCCTAATACAGTGGCCATAAGCCTAAACAGCTTTCTACTCCAGCTACAAGACAAATTCTTCCATCTTATCCATAGGCTTTATAAACCCACCATACTGAATGGCTTTCCACTGAACTCAAATATCACCTTACTCTAAGGGATAAAGCATGGAAAAAATGGAAACAACCCCCACAACTGATAACTGCGTCTCCTTATAGCCCTACATAGCATAGCCTATGAATCCAACAGAGGGTACAAATTAAATATCTAAATAAACAAATTACCCTTTTACATTCCGCAAAACACAGATGGAAAGAAGTTAACCTTCCTACAGGAAGAAAATCTCCCCATGACACCATCTCTACTAACACCATTCAATGTGGTACAACAAAACTTTCTCCTGAGGATTTCCTTAAAGAATTTAGCAATGTCCCATCAATAAACTCCACACCTCCACACAGATCAGATATTCCCCCTCCACCACCATTCATTTCTCCCTCCCACTTCAAATGCAGATGCCCAAAGAAGCCTCTATTTTATGTTTAAAAAAATGTTTCCATTGGCATCCTTCCTGAATCTGACAATATAAAAACCCATGGTTCATATATCACAGCAGAGAACATCTGTTTTTTCTTTTACCTACATATGTCATCTGTCTCCCCCAAAACATCATGCCACAAAGTTGGAAAACTGCTCTAATTAAACTCTTCCCAAACCAGACCAATCCAAAAGATATGCCTCTCATTTCTGTCCAGTAGCCATACTCCCAAGTCTTGTCAAACTTCTAGAAAAGATAGTCTATATCCAAGTCCCCCCCCTCTCTGTCTGTGTATATGTGTGTGTGTGTATATATATATATATATATATATATATATATATATATATATGTAAATGTTCGTTTGTTCAAAATCTTAAATCTCCGAATGTTCTTCACCGATTGCTTTGAAATTTTCACACAATGTTGCATTCAAATACGCACGTGTTTTTATATACCTACTATTATATAGATGTCACACGTTGCATTCGAATACGCGTGTGTTTTTATATACCTACTATGGATTCTATATATTTGTATACAAATATGCAATTTTATATGTTTTTGTTATAACTTTCTTACTTCTTTTTCAGTGCAATCGATCTGCTTTAGTTCATCCAAATAATGTCTCGCAGAATATCAAACTTAGGTCGTTGTACTCGTGGAGCATAACCAGTGTGACGAGTAATTGCAAATCAAACTGAGGAAGAACGAGCATCAGCGAACGAGCGAAACAAAGAATGGTTCAAATATGTGCCGAGGAAGCAACAGAGCAATGTGCAGCCAGACTTGAGGATGCACAGTTGTGAGCACGGCAATCGCGTTCTGCAGCTTCAGATCTACTTAGTTCTCCTCAATCGACACCAGCGGACAAAATAAATGCTTGCCTGAAATACTCTACTTTGTGGCAACACGTAAAGACGTTAAAATTAACAACAAATATGCGTGTCCAGCTGCAAAACGATCGATCAGCTGAGATATTCTCACATCAATTGCTGGAAATTGGGAATGGAAAGGTGCCGGTTGATCTGACCTCAGGATGAATTTCATTGCCTCATAACTTCTGCAATTTAGTGACGTCAAAAGAAGAATTGGTTGA